>NC_135802.1:24150434-24450434 GCF_964213995.1 Mustelus asterias | reverse complement strand
CGCTGAGCACCTGCCATCCTGAAAATGCAGGTCCCTGTTTTTCTTTCTTTAACCACGTCTCCAATCGTCCACCTAACTTCTCTTCTAACACTCACTGAGTGCTCACTCCCCAAACCTCTGCACCACACCTTCCCCCTGTCCTTGTTACGTACCCTGGCACACTTTGCTGTCAAAGCTGTTATGTTCAAACTGGAGTAGCCATTGCTTAGCCTCACATGCGTCTGGTTGTCATGTGCTGAGGTACTGGAGACAGCCTGAACTAAATGGTGGGTAAGGGGATGAAGGGCGATGGAACCAAGAACTGGATGGAGTTAGGATACAGATCAACAATGGTCTAATCTAGTGATGGGACAGGCGAGAGGGCTAAATGGTCTATTCCTGTTCCTATGTTCCCAGAGTGAGTAACAAGTAGAAAAGGAGGAAGGATGTTGGGAGGGAGAAAATGAATTTTAAAAATTCAGTGAAAGAAACTGCTTAAGTTATTGGAAATAATCTAACGATGAAAACAAACTAATTTGAAATAGGAGTGAATTGGGGGTATTCAGAAAGGAAAATGTGAATACCTTTGAACTCTTACAACAACTCCTGGGTGGCACAGTGGTTAGCACTGCTGCTTCACAGCGCCAGGGACCCGGATTCAATTTCTGGCTTGGGTCACTGTCTGTGTGGAGTTTGCACATTCTCCTCGTGTCTGCGTGGGTTTCCTCCGGGTGCTCCGGTTTCCTCCCACAGTCCGAAAGACGTGCTGGTTAGGTGTATTGACCTGAACAGGCGCTGGAGTGTGGCAACTAGGGGAATTTCACAGTAACTTCATTGCAGTGTTAATGTAAGTTTTAAGAAGAGCTAGCAAATATCGGGAACATTTAAGACAATCTAGGGCTTAATTGCATATGGTAACTTGAGCCAACAGTAAAGATATCTGAACGCGTTGTGAAAAGAGAAATCTTCTTCACAAAGTTTACAAACAGCAATGACGCAGCAATTATAACTATGAAAACAGGAGCACTAGCAAAACAGGTCTTGCTTGCAGAATACTCTTTTGCAGACTAAAAGATGGTCGGGAGTCCGGCTTCCTGATTGCCAGACTCCTGACCATCCACCCCGACCACTGGCCCACCGGATCCCCGTCCCCGCCCCGGGCCAGCCCCGATCTTCCCTCACTCCCTGGGCCAGCCCTGATCTAGCCCCCCAGGTCAGCCCCAATCTAAAGCCCTGATAGCCAGCCCCGGCCACACCCATGACCAGCCCCGACCCCGATAGCCACTCCTTCACTCCCTCCCCGACCAATCCCACTTGCAGAGTGGCAGCGGGTCCCCCACCACTGATCACCCCCTTAATAGGCCCTTCCCCAGTATGCCCTGACCCCCTCTGGCCCTGCCCTTTGGCTCTGCCCAGTGCCTGGACAGTGCCAAGGTGCCTGGTAGGCAGTGTCAGGGTGCCAAGCTGGCACAGTGCAAGAGGCACCCCCTTCCTTGCCCCCGACCTCTCGGGCGAGGCCTCAATGGCTTCTGTCCCCACCAATGGGGTCAGGATGCCTGTTCCCGTCCTGCTCCACTAATCATATGGAAATGTTCACTGGGAGAATCCTGGCCATCGAATTCCATACCTGCCAAAGTAGTGGGCAACAAAAAATTTTAATTGACTGATGAAATGATTGTCTTGTGGTCAGTGTGAACGTTTTTGTGTCTGGTGGGGGAATGAGGTGGAAAATAAGGCTAGATCCTGCATGAGGCTGCTTGCAATGTCGTGACGGCACTACCCCCAGAAAGATAACAACAATCAGGTCATTGCCCCATCAAAAATGCCTGTACATTGCACACCAGTGAGTAACTGACATTAACCTCATGGTAAGAAGTTTAACAACACCAGGTTAAAGTCCAACAGGTTTATTTGGTAGCAAAAGCCACACAAGCTTTCGGAGCTCTAAGCCCCTTCTTCAGGTGCTCCGAAAGCTTGTGTGGCTTTTGCTACCAAATAAACCTGTTGGACTTTAACCTGGTGTTGTTAAACTTCTTACTGTGTTTACCCCAGTCCAACGCCGGCATCTCCACATCATTAACCTCATGCACATAATTAATAATAAGTGACTATCCTCCATTCACTGCATTTTACTGGAAAGAGAAAGCACTGGCCGAATTACCTGACCTCGCTCATGGCTGGGATTCTCCAGTCCCGCTGCAGTGAACGGGGATTTGGCTGTGTGCCACATTATCCGTTCTCGCTGGCAGAGGCGGCGCGGCGTGAATGGCCAGAAAATTCCAGCCCATGCTTTTGCCGGGCAACATTGCTGTAGTTTTGGTCATGAGTTTGGAGACAGACTATCAATGTTGACCCTTCGGCTGCTCTCCCCACCACACTCCCTACTTCCAACATCTTGGCTAACGCAGTGGTGTTGATGTTAACTCTGAATAGTATGTTCCATTTTGCAGGCTGGAAACTCATCAGGTTATGTGAGGGATTGTGACAATCTGACACGGACAATATCCCAAATCCCAAGGGAAGGGGTCATTGAAATAGTCAGATTTTCGAGTGAATCATGACCAACTGCCAGTCGGAAAATTTTGAATTTCACCCTGTCGCACTAGTGGGTGAACCACATAGTTACCAACCTATCTATCCTCACCTGGACAGGAGACCAGACCTCGCCTTGAGTCAATTTACCTTTTCCCAGAACCACTTTGAAAGATCCACAGCAGAACTCTTGGCAGGTGAGTTTCCATGGGACTTATCAGATGACATACTAGGTGGAATTCCAAGGATGGGCTTAGGAACATCTGAGAACACCAAGTCTGTGCCTGGTGGAACATGGGTATATTCAGAAACACCACATTCACCCATTCCCAAAACTGTCATTCGGCACAGAGTGGAAATCAGACAGAAACCCGCAGCAAAGTCTGGGTTCTGCCCCAAATTCCTGCATTTCCCCTCCCCCTCCCCCCCTCCTCCATCCCCAAAGGTGATCTCTCCTCAGTGCACCCTCTGCTGCCCCAATAATTTCAGCCACAATGATTTTTTAAAGTTTATTTATTAGCCACAAGTAGGCTTACATTAACACTGCAATGAAGTTACTGTGAAAATCCCCTAGTCACCACACTCCAGCACTGTTTGGGTATACTGAGGGAGAATTTAGCATGGCCAATGCACCTAACCAGCACGTCTTTCGGACTGTGGGAGGAAACCGGGGCACCCAGAGGAAACCCATGCAGACACGGGGAGAACGTGCAGACTCCGCACAGACAGTGACCCAAGCCGGGAATCGAACCCGGATCCCTGGCGCTGTGAGGCAGCTGTGCTAACCACTGGGCCACCGTGCCGCCCCCATTTTTAAGCCACGCATGGAACAATCCCAAAGTAATTAGCACAGAACAATCACCAAGGAAACCAAGAAACAATGTAATTTACCAAGAAATAAGCTCAGTACATCTTCTGCTGTGTAATCCTTGACGCAATAGCTTTGTACGTCATGTCCATTGGAACACGAACTCACAGATCCACCCCCCTCCCATCCCCAACCCTGCTAGCCCTCCACAAATCACTCTCCTACCTGATCTAGCAGAATGTACAGAATCTCTCTGTCCAGTAAATAATCTGATCAAAACATCCCACTGCATCTATGTCCTGACAGGATGCTACCTGGCCTTTCTCCCCTGATCGCTCAACAAAGAGTTCTATGAGAGAGGAAGCTCAGAGCAATTGGGAGCTGGGGTAAGGACAGAATTCCATTAGCCCTGAAGAGATCATCAACATGTCAGGCAATGTGTCAGGCAATAGACTCGCTACCTGTTCCGACAGTGACAGCTCTGTTTATCCGTAATGGTTGATAATTGCTAAATGCACTCCAGTTTAACAGAAAGAGTGCCATCACATCAAGACTTGGCACTCAGTGCTAATTGTGAAATGCCATGGCACACTTAACTATGAACCCAGAACACCAATCCGGGAGAAGCTCTTTAACATTCTTGTCTTCTTCCTATACTTTGTCAGAAAGTGTAGCTTATTCATTTCCCACTGCAGACTAATTGTTGTTTTATAACTGGGTTGCACGATATGCTCACAGCTGCAAACCAACGTTTTTTACTGAGCTGAAATATGTAGAATATCAAATGATTAAAATGTGGGTGGGGGAAAAAAACACTTGTATTTAAGTTCCACCCTGTCACATCTTTAAGACATATCAAAGCACCTCACTTCAAATGAATTTCTGAAGTCCATTACCAGATAGAATTATATAGAAAGTATGGCGCAGAAACAGGCCATTCGGCCCACCTTGTCTGTGCTGGTTTATGCAGGGAAATATGGCATCCAATGCACACCAATTACTGGTAACTGACTGAAAAGATCTGAATCATAGAATCCTACAGTGCAGAAGGAGGCCATTCAGCCCATTGAGTCTGCACTGACCACAATCCCAAACAGGCCCTATCCCCATAACCCCATGCATTTACCCTAGCTAGTCCCCCTAATACTAAGGGGTAATTTATCATGGCCAGTCCACCTCATCAGCACATCTTTTGGACTGTGTGGAGGAAACCGGAGCACTCGGAGGAAACCCACGCATACATGGGGAGAATGTTCAGACTCCGCACAGACAGTGACCCAAGCCGGGAATCGAACCCGGGTCCTTCGCACTGTGAGGCAGCAGTGCTAACCACTGTGCCACCGTGCCGCCCAGTCGTTACATCCACATGCCCCACAGAGTACAAGACCACACTTCATTGTGTTTCTCTTTTTGTCATATTTTTCTAGTAATTATTCTATTACAAACTCTTTTCTTCATACTGAGAATGGGAATCAGCTATATGAACTTATTACCCAATAATTTCCCAATCTGCCAACCTTGTGATCTTCATCTGCAAAGACAACGCTTGTCTCAAAACTCACTCAAAATATTTTCTGAAGATGCTCGATCGCCAATGTTTTTCTCCAGACCTGAAATTTCCCTCTGAAGAGTCTATGACTCAAAATGTTAACCCTGTTTCTCTCCCAATAGATGCTGACAGACATGATGGGCAGGATTTTACGGCCTCACTCATCCAAAAGTAGCAAAATCCCACCCGAGGTCAACGGAACTTCCCATGCTCACCCTTCGCCCGCTCCGATTCCCGTGGCGGGCCGGCCAGTAAAGTTCCGGCCAATGAGTCTTTCCAACGTTCTCTGTTCTTATTTCGTTATCTGAAGACAGTTTCAGTCACATGATCAACTTCAATGGGCCACCCAGAATGATATGGAAGTCCGAAACCATGATGACACAATAATGGATGAGTTCTCCACACTTACTAAGGATGAATTGGTTTCTTGCCAGCCCGGGTGTGGAGAGATGGGAGAATTCTCAGCTCCGTAAATCTGATTTTTAAAAATGGTCGCCTGGACGCTGCATTTTCAATCAGGCATTGGCTGGAGTGGTGGGCTGGATTAAAAATCAGGGCGGGTGGCCTGGAAGAAGCAAGGCGCAAAGTCAGGCTGGGCGGGATGCCTGTCTCTCCAGCACTGTATCCAAAATCTAAAAAAAGAATAAAACATCCCTCCAGTCCTTATCGCTCATCACCCTCATCCCCAAACACTTACCATGCCCCATCCATGCCAACCCATGTTATCTTATGGTTCCCACTCACACCCTTGGCCCTTTCTGACACCCATTCCAAGGGATACACTCCATCTACCTGCTTAGAATCATAGAATCCTACAGTGCAGAAGGAGGCCATTTGGCCCATCGAGTCTGCACCGACCACAATCCCACCCAGGCGTTATCCCAGTAACCCCATGCTTTTACCCTAGCTAGTTGCCCTGACACTAAGGGCAATTTAGCATGGCCAATCCACCTAACCCGCACATCTTTGGACTGTGGGAGGAAACCAGAGCACCCGGAGGAAACCCATGCAGACACGGGAAGAACGTGCAGACTCTGCACAGACAGTGACGTAAGCCAGGAATTGAACCCGGGTCCCTGGCGCAGTGAGGCAGCAGTGCTAACCACTGTACCACTGCGCCACCCGCTATGGACTCTCATGCACTTCATGCCAATCTATGTCCCCCACCCACCCTAATAGCCCTTTATAATTCTTATGCCCCTTCACACAAGCCCATGGTCCTTTATCGTCCCCCTGTCAGCTTACTGCCAATTCATACCACCCATGCCCCACATGTCCTCAGGACAGTTCCTTTTGACATGTTCCTTTGACATTTTTGACAGTTGATTTTGAGGGTTCATTGACAGTTCCAATGAGTTTGACAATGTATTTATGCCCTTTTTATGCACATTCATGCCTACTTATAACAATTCCAATGGGCACCTGACCTACCAGAAAGGGCATCTGAAATCTAACTCCTCCAAGGGTGTCCTAGGACCAGACCCAAAGAGTGATACATTATGTCACCAAATGCATGCCCTGGACAACCAAATGAATCCACCATGTTCAGACCTGCTCTTACCTGGTGTAATCTGAACATTTTGGGATTAATGCTTCAAGGCTGCCAAAATCCCACTTCAACAAAGGCAGATTTTCCGGCTGCCTCCCTGAAACATGCGTGTACCTGCACCCATTCCCAACCCCTGCAAAAGTGGGGACTTCCGTGTTCGGGGGTGTGATTTGCAGTTTGTTAACTGCACCACATCAGAGAGATTCTCTGTCAGAAAGAAAGTCTGGGCCATGGATTTTGATTTGATTTGATTTATTGTCACGTATACTGGGATACACTGAAAAGTATTGTTTCCTGCGCTACACAGATAAAACATACTATTCATAGAGTAGATGGGACGGGGGGGGGGGGGGGGGGGAAGGAGAGGGTGCAGAGTAGAGTACTGCAGTTATAGATAGGGTGTAAAGAAAGATCAGCTTAATATATAATAGATCCATTCAAAAGTAACATTATTAGATAGTTTAAAAGAGTTAGATTACAGCTTTAAGAGCACAGAACGAGAGTTAAAGATGGCATTAGGGGGTATGCTGGGAACAGCTCGCAAGAAGTCGCCTCGCTCCAGTGCCATTTTTGTTTTTGGCCTTGTGTTTTTGGTAGAAGCACAAACAGCAGCAAGTGTAGTTTTCATCTCGGTTTGTCCGTTCAAAGGGGAGCTTTCCATAGCATTCATGTAGGAATTTTCCAGAAACTTGAGGTAGCCTGTGCAGAAATTGCAGAAGTCACCTGACTTTGGCAGCCATCTTAACAATATTGTTAGTGTCCATTTTCAAATGAAAGGCAGGGTGGGAATTCTCCCACCCGAGAGCTAAGTCCCGGGCAGGAGTGGGGACGTGGAGTCTTTCCCGCTGCGGAAGCTGGCAGGAAAACATGCCAAATCTTCCTGCTCCAACCTCATTAATTATGTAACTGGGTGTTTAGTGCCATTTTCCGTGGTAGGGCAGGCCTGATGGCACCTAACCTGCCATCCTATCTGGGCACCATATTGAAAAGGAACCCAATATCACTGGGAAGGGCCGGAAAATCATGCCCTCGATGCACCTGCTCCCCTCTAACTTCTCCCACGTTTTAAGGAAAGGTCACAGACCCAAAGAGTTAACTCTTGCCAGGACTTTCCAGTCCTGCCCATGGTGGGAATCATCATGAACGGGACAGAAAATTAGACAGACCAGCCATAGTTCTGATTACTTTGGCAGCCACGGGACTGGAAAATCCCGGCCTCTATTTTTCCCTTCATCGCTGCTGCCAGATTTGCTGAGCTTTTCCAGCATTTCCTGTTTTCATTTCTGACTTCCAGCATCTGCAGCGTTTTGCTTTTGTCCAACCTCTGTAGTCATTGCTTCTGTTTCACTCTGGTTTGCTGTTTTATTTCAGCGGGCGGCACCGACAAGCTTCTGCTTTCTTTATGACACATACAAAACGTACATTGCAGCTGTCTCAAAACGTCGGTACCTTTCCAGCAAACTAACCGATGGCCACAGCTCCATGAATCAAGACCATTATTTTCAACAAGTCTCTTGGTTTGGAGTATTTGGTTTGGAATCTGCTTTGTTACACTCCTAAGTAGCAAGCCAGATTCTCTGGCCAGCCAATGGAAAATCTGCCTCAGAATCATACAGTGAGGAAGAGGCCCTTCGGCCCATCGAGTCTGCACCAACCACTTTAGAAAGACCTGAACTCCCACCTAATCCCATTTGCCAGCACTTGGCCCATAGCCTTGAATGTTATCAAGTGCTCATCCAGATACTTTTTAAAGGATGTGAGGCCTCTACCACTCTCCCAGACAGCGCTTTCCAGATCATCACCACCCTCTGGGTAAAAAGGCTTTTCCTCACATCCCCCCTGAACCTCCTGCCCCTCACCTTGAACCTTTGTCCTCTTGTGACTGACCCTTCAACTAAGGGGAACAGCTGCCCCTTATCCACTCTGTCTCTGCCCTTCATAATCTTGTACACCTCGATCGGGTCGCCCTTCAGTCTTCTCTGCTCCAAAGAAAACAACCCAAGCCTATCCAACGTCTCTTCATAACTTAAATGCTCCATCTCAGGCAGCATCCTGGTGAATCTCCTTTGCACCCCCTCCAGTGCCTCACATACCGAGAATTCATTTCGAAATTTAGTAACCAAAAGGGTGGCAGAACCTTTTCAATGCCTCTCTGCAGCTGCCTTCACTTATCAAGTAAGAAGTCTCACAACACCAGGTTAAAGTCCAACAGGTTTATTTGGTAGCAAATACCATATAACTGGGTGTTTAACCATTTAACCTGGTGTTGTGAGACTTCTTACTGTGTTCACCCCAGTCCAACGCCGGCATCTCCACATCATCACTTATCAAGACAGGAAGACGAGGACGTGAAAGATCAGAAGTGATGATCGCAGTCAGTCAGGCCTTCAATTCAGTTCAATAAATGCCATAAAACTGCATTAGCTTTCACACCTCTCACTCAGTTGTGTTGCTAAATATAAATGCAGCACCATCCATCCCAAATCTTTCTGAAACAGAATGTGAATAGCCTCTGCATGAGTCACCACATTGCTATCTTTCAATTTTCACTCAACTACCCTTCGAGGTTAGAGAAGGATTTTAACTTGCTGAAAACCAAAGTGACTCAGCTCTCTCAAGGGATTAATTAAATTGGAACAGTCAATGAAAGAGCAGGTCTGTTGGAATAGGTACGCCAGTGACCTGAATAGTCTTCACAGTCCTGGCTCCCTACATGTCAGCAATGTTAATAATTCAATGTCTTGCGATGCCCGCAGTGTCATAGAGTCATAGAGGTTTACAGCATGGAAACAGGCCCTTTAGCCCAACTTGTCCATGCCACCCTTTTTTTTAAACCCCGAAGCTAGTCCCAATTGCCCGCATTTGGCCCATATCCCTCTATACCCAACTTACCCATGTAACTGTCTAAATGCTTTTTAAAAGACAAAATTGTACCCACCTCTACTACTACCTCTGGCAGCTTGTTCCAGACACTCACCACCCACTGTGAGAACAAATTGCCCCTCTGGACCCTTTTGTATCTCTCCCCTCTCACCTTAAACCTATGCCCTCCAGTTTTAGACTCCCCTCCCTTTGGGAAAAGATATTGACTTTCTAGCTGATCTATGCCCCTCATTATTTTATAGATCTCTATAAGGTCACCCCCCAGCCTTTTGTGCTCCCGAGAAAAAAGTCCCAGTCTATCCAGCCTCTCTTTATAACTCAAACCATCAAATCCCAGTAGCATCCTAGTAAATCTCTTCTGCACTCTTTCTAGCTTCATAATATCCTTTCCATAATAGGGTGACCAGAATTGTACACAGTATTCCAAGTGTGGCCTTACCAACGTCTTGTATAACTTCAACAAGACGTCCCAACTCCTGTATTCAATGTTCTGACCGATGAAACCAAGCATGCTGAATGCCTTCTTCACCACTCTGTCCACCTGTGACTTCACTTTCAAGGATCTATGAACCTGTAACCCTAGATCTTTGTTCTGTAACTCTCCCCAACACCCTACCATTAAATGAGTAAGTCCTGCCTGGTTCAATCTACAAAATGCATCACCTCGCATTTATCTAAATTAAACTCCATCTGCCATTCGTCAGCCCACTGGCCCAATTGATCAAAATCCCGTTGCAATCCAAGATAACCTCATGCTACCTCTGAACTCAACCAGCTTTGTCACTCAAAGCTCAGAGGTAGCACATCCAACACATCCGAGTGTGTTACAGAGGTGGGGAATGGGGTGCCAGGGAGCCCAGTTTTGAGGAGGACACGACTGAACTGGGAGGGTTGATGCTTACCCCTGGATTGGGCCTCCAACTTCAACTAAATAATCGAGGCGTGTCGCCTTTGCCTGTTGCCCCTCCGCAGGAGGGCTTGTCCTGCTGCCTGAATTATAGTTACCCACCTCGCTGGCAGCAGCCTGAAGATTGCCGAGGGCTGGGCAAGAGTGAGAGGGGAGGGCAAAGGCCTGATCACTGCCAGCAGCTGTGAGGAGCACTGCCCTTCTACCCTGTGTGGGCATAACCTTCGGGTGATAACTGTGTAAATAATTTCACAGTTTTGAGATTATACTTGGGGAGGGGGGCGTGGTGGGGGTGGGAGGGCAAATGTAGAGTAAAGGGTTAATGGTTATCTTAAGTGGACAACTATGTAAATGCTGATTTAACCATGATATCAGACCAAGAGGGCAAGCACACAATTGAGTGTGTCCCTAGAACTTACCTTCACCTCTTGTAGGCTGTGTTAAATAGTTTCAAAAAATACTACATACCAATTATCTCAAGTCACTCAGAATAAGTGAAACCTCATCGGATCAAAGGCCGTAACTTTGTGTCTGCATTCACTGCGAGCTCCTTCCCAACTGCCATCAGACGTTTGAATGGACCCTACCTTATATTAAATTGCTCTTTCTCTACACCCTAGCTACGACCGTAACACTATATTGTTTTGTCTGTATAGCGCGGAAGAAACAATACTTCTCGGTATCACAATACATGTGACAATAATAAATCAAATCAAATCAATAACCTAGATTTCTATCACGATGCTGTTTGATACATGGACGGCTGCCCTGTTTCCTACATTACAATAGTGAGTACTTCACATCATTGACTGTGAAGCAGTTTGAGACATCCTGAAGTTATGAAATATCACTGAATCACAGAATTGTTTCGGTGCAGAGGAAGACCATTCAGCCCATCATATCTGTACCGGCTCTCTAAATTATGAAATGCTCTCTCAGTCTCAACCTGCAATGATATATGCACATACACATCAACGTCCCTCTGCTCCTGCACTCCCTAAAATGTATTATTTTTCTCTCCATGCCCTTCCTACCAAGATGCATCATCTCACACTTCCCCACATTGAACTTCATCTGTCACTTATCTGCCCACTCCATCAACTTGTTCATGTCTTTTGATGTTCTACACTGTCCTCTGCACAGTTTACAATACTTCCAAGATTTGTATCATCCACAAACTTCGAATTTTCCCCCGCACACCAAGATCTAGATCAATACTATACATGTACAGTTTAAACTTATTTTATTAGTGTCACTGTGAAAATCTCCTAGTCGCCACACTCCGGCGCCTGTTCAGGTACACTGAGGGAGAATTTAGCATGGCCAATGCATCAAACCGGCACATCTTTCGGAGGAAACCGCAGCACCCGGAGGAAACCCACGCAGACACGGGGAAAACATGCAGACTTCGCCCAGACAGTGACCCAAGCTGGGAATTGAACCTGGGACCCAAGCTGGGAATTGAACCCGGGTCCCTGGCGCTGTGAGGTAGCAGTGCTAACCACTGTGCCACCGCGTCGATGCACGTTTTCCTATGTAAGTGCAACTTGTTGCTGCTATCATATTCTAAAGCGTAATTTGTGATATCATGGTCGATTTGATAGAGAGGTTTCTATCAGTGAAGTAATTAGAGGGTTCAGAGGGGTATAGTTGCTTATAAGAAGCATGTGATGGTCATGTAATTAAATACTGAAAGTGTGAAATTCAGTCTATTTTGCTGAGTTCATCTCAGGAAAGCAACTGAGAAAGAAAAGAATTGGGTAGTTACCTGAAAAAGAAATGCAGGAGAGAATGCGGGGCAAGGACACTCAGTGAATTGTTCATTTGGCCAGCCTGACATGATGAGCCAAACGACCTCAATCTGTGCTGTAAGAATTCTATGATTCTGTGAAATGTTTTAGGGCCATGACTGAATCGACAGCTCTGGCGTGCATTTACAAAGACCTCACATTTAGAATCATTGAATCCCGACAATGCAGAAGGAGGTCATTCAGCCCATCGAGTCTGCACCCACTCTCTGATAGAGCATCTTCTCCACGTCCACCCCCCGCCCCATCCCTGTAACCCCCGCGCATTTACCCTATTAATCCCCCTAATTTACACATCTTGGGACACTAAGGGGCAATTTAGCATGGCCAATCCACCTAACCTGCAGAGCTTTGGACTGTGGGAGGGAACCAGAGCACCCGGAGGAAACCCACGCAGACAAATGGCAAACTTGCAAACTCCACACAGACAGTGACCCAAGCTGGGAATTGAACCCGGGTCCCTGGCGCTGTGAGGCGGCAGTGCTAACCACTGCGCCACTGTGCCGCCTGCTGTTAAACTTTGCAATGTCATACTATATCACCTAGTTATTGGGAATGAAATTACTTCTCAAGAATGGACATTGTCTGCCCCCTATAGGGATCCACATCTTGCACTATTTCCTGCCATTATTTGGTGACAGTTCTAAAGCTGCCATCCAGGTTAGCATAAATAATACTTAATAGCCATGTTTGTCAGCTGAGCTCTCTTATTGGGATTTTATCATTGATAATATTACAATTTCTCTGAGTTGCCAGAGTTATATAACCATTAAATGTAGGTCAATGCTCAGATTTATGTTCAGTTTCTGAAACTAGTCTCCAGTTAGTGCCTCACATGCTGTCTCTTTGGTGGCACGGTGGTTAACACTGCTGCCTCACAGTGCCAGGGAATCAGGTTCAATTCCCGGCTTGGGTCACTGTCTGTGCGTAGTTTGCACGCTGTCTGCGTGGGTTTTCTTCAGGTGCTCCGGTTTCCTCCCACAGTCCAAAAGACATGCTGGTTAGGTGCATTGGCCATGCTAAATCCTCATTCAGTGTACCCAAACAGGCGCTGGAATGTGGCAGCTAGGGGATTTTCACAGTAACTTCATTGCAGTGTTAATGTAAACCGACTTGTGACACTAATTTCTCCTCACCTCAGTTCTAAAAGGTTTACCCCTTGAGGATAAGGGGTAAATAAGGGGTTATCCTCAAGGGGTAAACCTTTTAGAACTGAGGTGAGGAAAAATTTCTTCACCCAGAGAGAGGTGAATGTGTGGAATTCACTACCACAGAATGTAGTTGAGGCCAGAATGTTGCCTGATTTCAAGAAGAAATTAGATAAAGCTCTTGGGGCTAAAGGGATCAAGGGATATGGGAGGAAGGGGGGATCAGAATATTGAATTCAATGATCAGCCATGATCAAGATGAATGGCGGAGCAGGCTCGAAGGGCCGAATGGCCTACTCCTGCTTCTAGTTTCTATGTTTCTAATAAATAAACTTTAAAAAAAATTATTTTGAATTCTATGCCATGTGGCATTTAAATTTTAATAAGTGCTTTTTGCACGTTGAGTAATGAAAAAGGGTTAATATTCTACAAACTCCATTGTAATAGGATCCGTGTGTGTGCTCTTTTAAATGTAATTGTCCAGTTCCAAACAGATTTTACGGGTAAGAATAAAATGCTTGGGATGCATCTAAGTGTTTATTCTTTTGCAATTCAGTGAGCCTTTGTCGCAGAAGTTTCACATTCAGGGCTATATTTCACAACCTGAATTCCTGCCGTCTTGGTCTCTGGGCAAATGAAAGGGGGCAGGGGTCACAGAGCAGACTGTTCAATAAGAGATGGACAGGGAAGACAAGAAACAACGTCGGCGCTGGCTACCTGGATTAAAGAAAAGAAAACCCTGGGAGAAAGGAAATTTGGAAAGAAAAATAAAAAGGTTAGCTATCCAGTGTGCATCAGTGCCTGAAAAAGACATAACTCGGGACGAATAGGAGTGAAAGAGTTTAATATACAAAGCGCTTTGTATTAAACAATGTGGGAATGAATTGATTGAATGCTCGGCTAAATACTTCACACCTCTTTCTATCTGAAGTCTAAAGATATCAGAAAGGTCATGGAGTTCATTAAACTATTAAGGCAGATAGTAACTCTTAATTTACCCTTTGCATAATAATAACAGTCTGCAACCACCGTGATGGCACCTGGGACGATGCCATTGCCACATTCTGATTTAATACGGAGGATTGTTATAATGAGCCTAGGTGTGCAGGAGGCTGTGTTTGAACTCATCTGCATTTCAGATCAGAAAGCACAGGGAAAATCAACCATCCATAATTCATTATATGTCTCCTGCCGGGTCTGGAGACCGCAGTGATCCTAGCAACAGAGTCATGGCAACAGGATTCCGTTTGACCAATCAAAGTGTCCGACTGCTGGATCACAGCTGGCCAATCAGGAGGGGTGAGTGAGTCAGAAGGACATGGTTTCTGGCTGAACTGAATCCTGACCTCTTCCCACTGATCATGGGTGAAGGCTGAATCAATTTGATATCTGGATGGTTCTCAGGCTGAAGGGAAAAGATGCAGCGGCGGCAGCAGCAATCAGCTCTCCCTGAATCATAGAATCATAGCGTCCCGACAGTGCATAAAGAGGCCATTCGGCCCATCGAGCCTGCACCAACAACAACCCCACTCAGGTCCTATCCCCTAACCCCATGCATTTACCCGAGCTAGTCCCCCTTACACTAAGGCACAATTTAGCATGGCCAATCAACCTAACCCGCACATCTTTGGACTGTGGGAGGAAACCGGAGCACCCGGAGGAAACCCACGCAGACACGGGGAAAGCATGCAAACTCCATGCAGACAGTCACCCAAGGCTGGAATTGCTCCAAGATGTGTAGGTTAGGTGGATTGGCCGTGATAAACTGTCCCTTAGTGTCCCAAGATGTGGAGGTTAGGGGGATTAGCAAGGTTACAGGGATAGGGCCTGGGTGGAATGCTCTGTCAAAGACTGGGTGCAGACTCAATGGGCTGAATGGCCTCTTTCTGCATTGTTTCACACAGAAGGTAGTGGGACTTGGAAGCTACCTTGCTCAAAGGGCTGTGGCTGCTGGGTTGCTGGGTCAATTAATACTTTCCAGACTGAGATCCATAGATATTGCTTGGCAGGGTATCAGGGGATTAAGGAAGGAAGGAAGGCAAATGGGGCTGAGGGAGAAATCAGCCATCATTTACTTGGATGGTGGTCTGGGCTTAAGGGGGTGCCTATCTCCGTATGTATGGTTCATGGTGTAGGAAAAAATGCTAAGGACCCTTCAACCAGAACCAGCAGAAAAGGCAGACTTGCTTTAGTGCCTCATGGGGAGGGCTATGGATTCAATCGAAATTTGGTCCAGTTTAGGAGCCAAGTGTGACACAGATTCACAGCAAGATTATCCCCAGTATAAATTTATTCTAAAGAATTTTGCTCAGTAGGAGTATAAGGGGATTAAGGAAGGAAGGCAAATGGTGTTGAGGGAGGAATCAGCCATCATTTACTTAGATGGTAGATCAGGTCTTAAGGGGGCCCACATTGGGTGCCATTGTTTTTACTAGCGGCACAGTGGCTAACACTGCTGCCTCACAGCGCCAGGGACACGGGTTCAATTCCAGGCTTGGGTGACTGTCTGTGTGGAGTTTGCACATTCTCCCCATGTCTGCATGGGTTTCCTCCCACAGTCCAAAGATATGCAGGTTAGGTGGATTGGCCATGCTAAATTGCTCCAAGATGTGTAGGTTAGGGAGATTGGCCGTGGTAAACTGTCCCTTAGTGTCCCAAGATGTGGAGGTGAGGGAGATTAGCGGGGTTACAGGGATAGGGCCTGTCGAAGACTCGGTGCCGACTCAATGGGCCGAATGGCCTCCTTCTGCATTGTAGGGATTCTATGATTCAATGGTTCCATTCCTTTATGGCCTAACTCTAATTGTTAGATTCTGCCTCGTTGGTCTGGACAACCCTACAAGAGGAAATAGTTTCTCGGTATCTATCCTGTTCAGCCCCTCAGCGTTTTAAAGATCCTCATCATAGAAAGTTTTGCAAGGGAGTGGGAGCAATGAAAGGGGAGTTAAGGCCACAATCAGATCAGTCAGGATCTTGTTGAGCGTCAGTGCAGGCTCAGAGGGCCAAATGACTTACTCTTGCTCCTATTTCGTATGTTCGTAGGACACCCCCCAACTTTCTGAATCCAAGACGAGTTTATACAATCTGTCCTCACAACGTAACCTTTTCACTCTGGTGAATCTAGACTCTACTGCCTCCCAGGCCACTATATTTTCCTTCGCAACAATGACCACACATCAATGGTTGTAAAGCGCTTTCAGATGCCCAGAGGTTCGATATAAGCGTAAATTCTTTCTTTCCATTTTTTCACTATTTACAAAACTGTGGAGTAGCCCCGGTGTGCTGGATAAAAGTTGCCCCTCAACCGATATTATCAAAAACTGAACAACAGGCCATTCATCTCAATGGTGGCTAAGGGATGTTGTGTGGCAGCCCTGTTTGCTTTCACAGCTATGGTCATTCTAAATAAAGCTTTTGAGTTATCGCTGAGGGGTGTGCAAAGGAACTAAATAAATGGAAGCCTTTCTGGCTAATTAACTTGTCTGGGATTTGGCGAGGCAGAGCGTATCGGCAAGGGCGGCCGGGTGGCACAGTGGTTAGCACTGCTGCCTCACAGCGCCAGGGACCCGGGTTCGATTCCCAGCTTGGGTCACTGTCTGTGTGGAGTCTGCACGTTCTCCCCGTATCTGCATGGGTTTTCTCCGGGTGCTCCGGTTTCCTCCCACAGTCCAAAGATGTGCGGGTTAGGTGCACTGGCCATGCTAAATTGTCCCTTAGTGTCCGGGATGTGTAGGTTAGAGGGATTAGCGGGGAAAATATGTGGGGCTATGAAGATGGGACCTAGGTGGGATTGTTGTTGGTGCAAACCCGATGGGCCAAGTGATTGGCCGTGGTAAACTGTCCCTTAGTGTCCCAAGATGTGTAGGTGAGGGAGATTAGCGGGGTTACAGGGATAGGGCCTGTCGAAGACTCGGTGGTCTGCACTGGTGGTCTGCACTGTCGGGATTCTATTCTATGGATTGTATGAAATAGGACTCATTCAGTTTAGGAAACTCGATCGGTATGGACAAGTTGAGCCAAAGGGCCTGTTTCCATGCTGTATATCCACATGAAAGTAGTGGCACAATATAAACCGGGACTGAGGCTTGAGGCCTGTCCTTACCTGGGATATGGAGATGCCAGCACTAAGAACATAGAACATAGAACAGTACAGCAGAGTACAGGCCCTTCGGCCCACGATGTTGTGCCGAACCTTTTCTGAAACCAAGATCAAGCTATCCCACTCCCTATCATTCTAGTGTGCTCCATGTGCCTATCCAATAACCGCTTGAAAGTTCCTAAAGTGTCCGACTCCACTATCACAGCAGGCAGTCCATTCCACACCCCAACCACTCTCTGAGTAAAGAACCTACCTTGGACATCCCTCCTATATCTTCCACCACGAACCTTACAGTTATGCCCCCTAGTAACAGCTACATCCACCCGAGGAAATAGCCTCTGAACGTCCACTCTATCTATCCCCCTCATCATCTTATAAACCTCTATTAAGTCACCTCTCAACCTCCTCTGCTCTAAAGAGAAAAGCCCTAGCTCCCTCAACCTTTCCTCATAAGACCTACCCTCCAAACCAGGCAGCATCCTGGTAAATCTCCTTTGCACTCTTTCCAGTGCTTCCACATCCTTCTTATAGTGAGGTGACCAGAACAGCATACAATATTCCAAATGTGGTCTCACCAAGATCCTGTACAGTTGCAGCATAACCCCACGGCTCTTAAACTCAATTCCCCTGTTAATAAACGCTAACACACTATAGGCCTTCTTCACGGCCCTATCCACATTGGACTGGGATAAGCACAGTAAGAAGTCTCACAACACCAGTTTAAAGTCCAACAGATTTATTTGGTAGCACAAGCCACAAGATTTCAGAGTGCTGCTCCTTCATCAGGTGAGTGGGAGTTGGAATTCCAACTATTATTTTGTAAATTGAGTTTGTGTCTTTATATGCTGTTTGTGAACAGAACTCCCACTCACCTGATGAAGGGGCAGCGCCCCCAAAGCTTGTGGTTTGTGCTACCAAATAAGCCTGTTGGACTTTAACCTGGTGTTGTGAGACTTCTTACTGTGCTTACCTGGGAGGCAGAGAGGCAGCAGACCTGCGAGGAAGCAACCCAGAGCGGAAGGATACAAATTGAGGGTGAGGCTCCAGGCCTACACTTACGGGGACTCAGAGAGTCACACCAATCAGTTGCTCAGAAACACACCGACTTTGAAAGAAGAGTGAAAACAAACAGTGATTTAAAACAAGGAGACAATTTGTTTAGTTGGGGATGAAGCTAGCTGTCAGGTATCTGGTAAGTGATTAAGGTCAATTCCTAGGGTTAAAATGGTTCAGGAACTGGTGGTAAGGTTAATAAAGAAGAGGAAAATAAATAATTCAGTAATATAATTAAGTGGATAATTAAGACACATTAAGAATGGCAGGACAGGTGTTGCGTCACAGCTGCAGCATATGGGAACTCCTGGATTCCATTGTCATCCAGAGCAAACACATCTATAATAAGTTTTTAAAAATTCATTTATGGGATATGGGTGTCGCTAGCTAGACCAGCATTTGTTGCACAAACTGGGACCTAAATACTGAGGAATACTTGACATCTAGGAAGGACAGGAAGCTATAAAAGACGGAAGGGTGCCTCTGTTAATTAATTATGTTATCAACACATTAGAGAGGCATGATACAAGTTCAGGATGTAGAATCAGTTTGGATAGAGATGGGAAATGATAAAGACAAAAAGCCACTTGTGGGTGTGGTGTTCAGGCCATCTGACAGTAAGCACAAGGTAGGAAGGGTATACAGGAAGAGATAATGGGAGCTAGTCAGAAAGGTACAGCAAATATCGTGAAGGATTTTGATCTATTTATAGACTGGGAAAATCAGACTGGCAAAGGAAGCCCAGCCGAGGAGTTCAGAGAATATTTTGGGGAGAGTTTCTTGGAACAACATGTTCTGGAGCCAACTAGAGAGCTAGCTATAATAGACCTGGTATTGAGCAACAAGATAGGATTAATTGATGACTTAATGGTAAGCAGAGATCATAACATGATTGAATTTTACATTCAGTTTGAGGGAGAGAAGAGTGGGTCCCAGACCAGTATCTTATACTTGGACATGGGCAATTATGAAGTGCTAAAGTGAACTGGTAAATGAGGTTCACTATGATAAGTCAATAGAGAGGAAGTGGCCGATATTTAAGGGGATATTTCAGAATACACAGAATAAATATGTTTCAACAAGAAGAAAAATTCCAAGAGGAGGCGGACCCTTGGTGAACTAAAAAAGTTAAAGATAGTATCAAACTTAATGAAAAAGTATCTAATTCTCCAAAGATTTGTGGCAAGTCAGAAGATTGGACAGATTAGAAAAAACAGCAAAGAATGACTAAGATATTGATAAGGAGGGAGAAAATGGATTAGAAGAGAAAACTAGTTGGAATTATAAAGACAGATGTTTAAAATTAGGTAAGACAGAGTTTTATAGATATTTTAAAAAGAAAAACAAAGTGAACACTGGTCCTATAGAAAGTGGCTGGAATTTTACCCTGGAATCGGGGCGGGCGAGGCTCGCAGAATGACATTCTCCATCGGCCTCGGGCAGGCGAGGCGGTAAAATTCTGACAAGTGAGTCTGGGGAATTGATAATGGGAAATAAGGGGACGGCAGAGGAATTGAACAGGTATTTTGCATCAGTCTTCAGTGTAGAGGATACAAGTAACATCAGGCAGAATCCCGCTGGCGTGAACAGTGGGAGAATTCGGCCTCTATGTAATTCAGAGCTTCCTCTGTAATTGCCCCAGGAGTGAATTCCCCTTAGCCCTTCTCCCTCCTTGCCAGAATGATGGAAAATAAGGCTTGGACGCCAGTTGTCTCCACTGACACTAATTATCAATTTATTTACCCTGCAGTAGCTGGGCTGATAAAAGAAAATGGCAATTTTATCTGCAGCAGGGGGAAGCCCACCCCATGCTGGAGTTGGGTATGGTGTGAGGGTACCCCCTTTACAGACATCCCCCCCACCCCGCCCATCGTAAGCATTTCCCCAAGATCACACTTGGCCCCAAATAAATAAATAGCCCTGCAGGAGGAGGCCATTCGGCCCTTCAAGCCTGCTCCGTCATTCATTTTGATCATGGCTGATCATCAAATTCAATATCCTGATTCCGTCCCTTCCCCCATATCCCTTGATCCCTTTAGCCCCAAGAGCTCTTTCTAATTTCACCTTGAAATCACACAATGTTTTGGCCTCAACTACATTCTGTGATAGTGAATTCCACACATTCACCACCCTCTGAGTGAAGAAATTTCTCCTCACCTCAGTCCGAAAATGTTTACCCCTTATCCTCAAACTATGTCCCCCAGTTCTGGACTCCCCCATCATCGGGAACATTCTTTCTGAATCTACCCTGTTTAACACTGTTAGAATTTTATACATTTCTATGTTTTTATACCTTTCACTCTTCTAAACTCCAATGAATACAATCCTAACCAATTGAGTCTCTGTGAGCAGGTGCTGGAGTGTGGCGACTAGGGGATTTTCACAGCAACTTTATTGCAGTGTTAATGTAAGCCCACTTGTGACAAATAAATAAAAGCTTTAAACTTATGTCAAATAAGGGAGCATTGTTACAATAAAAAAATGATTTCTATTGTTTCTTTTGCTATCTTTAACTGGTGAAGTTTGATAACTTTGGAGTATTTCAGTCCCGTCTGAATAATCTTTGCTTGCAGTATGCAAGGTTAAATGGGAACTCACGCATGCGACAAAGGCTGTTAAGATGAATCATGATAAGTATGAGCCATCAACAGACGGATTAACACCTCCCAGCTGTCATCAAGGGATTCATTCACAATTCAGGAGCCAAGCATTGCAACAGGAAGCCCAGAGGGTTTTGTACAGATCACCATACAGTTCATTCACAGCACAGACCAGTAAGGAATTGTAGGTAACAGGAAATGTAGAAATTGTCTTGAATAAATCAAGCAAATTCCACAGCAGGCAAAGGAACTCTTCAATTGTATACATTTACTGTAGAGAGAGAAAACTGTTTATATTATATCGACTGCTACTTCGTACAAAGCAGTATTTGATTTGATTGACTTATTATTGTCACATGTATTAGTATACAGTGAAAAGTATTGTTTCTTGCGCTATACAGACAAAGCATACCAGACATAGAGAAGGAAAAGTGAGTGTGCAGAATGTCATGTTACAGTCATAGCTAAGGTGTAGAGAAAGATCAACTTAATGCAAGGTAGGACCATTCTAAAGTCTGATGGCAGCCGGGAAGAAGCTGTTCTTGAGTCGGTTGGTACGTGGCCTCAGACTTTTGTATCTTTTTCCCGATGGGAGAAGGTGGAAGAGAGAATGTCCGGGGTGCGTGGGGGTCCTTAATTATGCTGGCTGCTTTGCCGAGGCAGCAGGAAGTGTAGACAGAGTCAATGGATGGGAGGCTGGTTTGAGTGATGGATTGGGCTTCGTTCACGACCCTTTGTAGTTTCTTGCGGACTTGGGCAGAACATAGAGAATTATCAAATGAACCCACTAAGCATTCATCTGATAATATTACTGACATTAATTTCTCGCCTCCAGATAGAGAAGAACCATTAAAAGCAGACAACAGAAATCCTGTCCCTTTGACTCTCAGAATAATAGATTTTATTTATTATTTCATGGGGATGTGAGCGTCACCGGTAAGGCCAGCATTTGTTGCCCATCCCTAATTGCCCTTGATCTTAAGGCCATTTCAGAGGACAGGTAAGAGTCAATGGCACTGTCGTGGATGTGGAGACACATGTAGGTCAGACCAGGTGAGGACGGCAAATTCCTTCCCTGAATGACATTAGTGAACATAGAAATATAGAAACTCGAAGCAGGAGTAGACCATCCAGCCCTTCGAGACTACTCCACCATTCATTATGATCATGGCTGATCATCAAATATCCTGCCCCCCCCCCCCCCCGCCCCCCCTTTTTGCCCCCATATCCCTTTAGTCCCAAAAGCTTTATCTAATTTCATCTTGAAATCAGACAATGTTTTGGCTTCAACTACTTTCTGTGATAGTGAATTCCACCATTCACCACCCTCTGGGCAAAGAAATTTCTCCTCTCAGTTCGAAAAGGTTATCCTTATCCTCAAATTATGACCCCTAGTTCTGGAACAAGGTGGATTTTTACAACAAAATAAAAATGATTTACATTTAAATTCCATCAGCTGCCATGGTGAGATTTGAACCCCTGTCCCCAGGGAATTTTTCAAACCTCTGCCTTACTAGTCCAGTCCAGATTCTTACACTCTGTTTAAAATTTATTTATTAGTGTCACAAGCAAGCTTACATTAACACTGCAATGAAGTTATTGTGAAAATTCCCTAGTTCCCACACTCTGGCACCTGCACCTGAGGGAGAATTTAGCAAGGCCAAGGCACCCAATCAGCATACCTTTGGAACTGTGGGAGGAGACCCACATAGACACGGGGAGAACGTGCAGACTCCCCACAGACAGTGCCCCAAGCCGGGAATTGAACCCGGCTCCCTGGCGCTGTGAGGCAGCAGTGCTAACCACTGTGCCACCGTGCCGCCCCATGTTCTCAGAAGCAACTCCAGGTTTTAGAGCACCAGGACATTTTATTGTTGAGTCTATTGTTACTTCAGTCAAATCTAATATGAATTTAGCTAGATAGACAGACACACATTTTGGAAAACATTGAGTTTCTGAATCAGATCTGAGATATCAGCCAAACCAGCTACTGGGCACGAGAATTGATATAATCAAAAGTGAAGGTTCTTTCAAGATCACTGCAGTCATAGAACATAGAATAGTTCAGCACAGGAACAGGCCCTTCAGCCCACAATGTTGTGCAAAACATGACGCCAAATTAAACCAATCCCTTCAGCCTGCCCTTGGACCATATCCTTCTATTCCTTGCATATTCATGTGCTTATCCAAAAGCCCTTTAAATGCCTCTATCATATCTGCCTGCACCACCACCCCTGGCAGTCAGTTCCAGACACCTATCACTTTCTGTCTAAAAGCTTACCCCTCACATCTCCTGTGAACTTTCCCCCTGTCAATTTAAGTGCGTACCCCCTTTCAACTCTGGGAAAAAGATTCTGACTGTCAACCCTGTCTATGCCTCTCATAATTTTAATAGACTTAGAATCCCTACAGTGCAGGAGGAGTCCATTCGGCCTATCAGCGCCAACCACAATCCCACCCAGGCCCTATCCCCATAACCCTATGTACTTACCCTAGTTAGTCCCTCTGACACTAAGGGGCAATTTAGCATGGCCAATCCACCTAACCTGCACATCTTTGGACTGTTGGAGGAAACTGGAGCACCCGGAAGAAACCCACGCAGACACGGGGAGAATGTGCAAACTCCACACAGATAGTGACCCAAGCCAGGAATTGAACCCAGGTTCCTGGCGCTGTGAGGCAGCAGTGCTTACCATGCTGCCACCATGCCGCCTTCCATCAGGTTTCCCATTATCCTCTGCCACTCCAGAGTAAGCAGCCCTAATTTGTCCAGCCTCTCCTTATAGTCCATACCCTCTAATCCAGGCAGCATCCTGGTAAACCTCTTCTGCACCCTCTCCAAAGCCTCCACATCCTTCCTGTAATGTGACAACCAGAATTGAACAAAATATTCTAAGTGCGGCCTAACCAAAGTTCGATAAAGCTGCAACATGACACCCTGACTCTTGTACTCAATGTTCCCACCAACAAAGGCAAGCATGCCTTATGCCTTCTTTACCACCCTATCTACTTGTATGAACACGCTCAGGGAGCTATGGACCTGTGGTGATTGTCCATTTAAGGATCCAGCTGCAGAGTAAGGGTCACATGGCCCAGGGAACCAATCAGAGAGCAGGATGTGGGAAATCACCTTAGTGAGCTCGGGTTTCTGTTCCAGAAATTTCTCGGGAGCTGGTTGGCTGCCATGAGGCTGCAAGCCTCTGTATGACAGTTATATGTAAATAAATGGAGCGGCACGGTAGCACAGTGGTTAGCACTGTTGCTTCACAGCTCCAGGGACCTGGGTTCGAATCCCGGCTCGGGTCACTGTCTGTGTGGAGTTTGCACATTCTCCTCGTGTCTGCGTGGGTTTCCTCCGGGTGCTCCGTTTTCCTCCCACAGTCCAAAGATGTGCAGGTTAGGTTGATTGGCCATGCTAAAATTGCCCCTTAGTGTCCTGGGATGCGTAGATTAGAGGGATTAGCAGGTAAAATATGTAGGGAAATGGGGGTAGGGCCTGGGTGGGATTGTGGTCGGTGCAGACTCGATGGGCCGAATGGCCTCTTTCTGTACTGTAGGGTTTCTATGATTTCTATGATAAACATTGCCGTTCTTATTTACCTAACTGGTGAACCGGAATTATTAGAAGTCCCAGCTATTTTGTAAAACAATCATCAAATATGAACATGTAACTTCTGAAGTTTCTTTTGACGCAAAAGCAAAGTGCTCTGGAAATCTGAATTAAAAACAGAAAACGCTGGAAATAACAAGCACATCTGGCAGCAGCTGTGTGGAGAGTTCATACGATCGTAGAATAGAATTATAGAATTCCTACAGTGTAGGAGGAAGCCATTCGGCCCATCAGGCTTGCACCTCTCTGACAGGGTCTTACCCAGGCCTACCCTCCTACCCTATCCCAATAACCCGCTAATCCCCCTAATCTGCACATTTTTGGACTATGGGAGGAAACCAGAGCACCCAGAGGAAACCCATGCAGACAGGGGGAGAATGTACAAACTCCACACAGACAATGACCAACCTTTCAAAGAAAGAGAGAACAAAGAAAGGTACAGCACAGGAACTTTGGCCCTGCAAGCCCGTGCTGATCACGATGCCTTGACTAGACTAAAATAACCTTCTGCCCTTACTCAGTCCGTATCCCTCGATTCCCTCCCTATTCATGTACCCATGCCTCTTAAATGTTGCCAATGTGCCTGTTTCCAACACCTCCTCTGGCAGCGCATTCCAGGCACCCACCACTCTCTGCATGAAAAACCTCCCCCCGCACATCTCCTTTAAACTTTCCCTCTCTCACCTTGAACCTGTGGCCCCCTTGTAACTGACACTTCCACCCTGGGAAAAAGCCTTTGATTATCCACCCTGTCTCTGCCTCTCATAATTCTGTAGACCTCTATCAGGTCTCCTCTCAGCCTCCGTCTTTCCAGTGAAAACAATCCGAGTTTATTCAAGCTCTCCTCATAATCAAAACCCTCGAGACCAGCCAACATCCTGGTGAACCTTCTTTGCGCTCTCTCCAAAGCTTCCACATCCTTCTGGTAGTGTGGTGACCAGAACTGCACGCAATACTCCAAATGCGGCCTAACCAAGGTTTATATAGCTGCAAAACGATTTCCCAACTCTTGTACTCACTGCCCTTGTACTTTCAGGTAATGCATTTTGGACATACAAACATATGAATTAGGAGCTGAAGGAGGCCATTCAGCCCCTTGAGCCTGTTCCATCTCAGATTGTAACAACATGTCTCTGGCTCCTTACCAGTTACCCAAAATCCGTGTCCTCTGTTTATCAATCATTTTGGCAGTGGAAAGACTTTCTTCTTATTTACTCGAACAAACCTCCTCATGATTTTGTTAATTTTCTTGTAAGTTTCCACATGGGCTCCTTTGATTTAAGGAGAGAGTCAGAGATTTTCTATTTGCGCAAAAATCAAAGTCCTACATGCTGCGGCATCTTTTAATGTGTAGAATTTTTAAAACCTTCTTTGGTGCTTGTAAATGTTTCATTGTAAAAGCAGTGAAATAACCTGGGCGGTACGGTGGCACAGTGGTTAGCACTGCTGCCCCACAGTGCCAGAGAGATGGGTTCAATTCCCGGCCTCAGGTCACTGTCTGTGTGGAGTTTGCACATTCTCCCCGTGTCTGCGTGGGTTTCCTCCGGGTGCTCCAGTTTCCTCCCACACTCCAAAGATGTGTGGGTCTGGTTGATAGGCCATGCTAAATTCACCCTATTGTCAGGGAGATTAGCAGTGTAAATATTTGGGGTTACAGGAAAAGGGCCTGGCTGGGATCAGTACAGACTTGATGGGCCGAATGGCCTCCTTCTGTACTGTAGGGATTCGATGATTCTATTCTATGATTGATCCCACCTCCCCTCTTAGTTTTGCTCAGTTCTCAAAAAGGGGACTTCTTGAATCCAGCCACGGGGTTGCGATGCAGGGCCCCCGGCTAAACTGATAAGCTATCTTTCAGATAATATTTTTATTGTTTCCCTCCCACTCTGCTCATGCCCCCAGTGTGTTGGGAATTCTGAACCTGGCGCCCAAAGGTTCAACTACTTTTAGATTGAATTGCTGTTATGATGAAGGTCAAGAGGGTGAAGGAGTGAGCTGCCTTCCCTTTTTTTTGCCTGAGTATTATTCGTAAGTCAAATTTAGAAAAGCAACTGTTTAAAAATGCCATGTGTTGACCCTGCAGAGCCTGAATGTGGCTCACTTTGACCTTCTCCGCACTTAGACAACAGTATGGGATTGGTTTGCAAATGTCAATGAAAAATTAATATGCTAATTTCCTTACACAGCTGTTATAACATCCTTGCAAAAATGACTGCTACATTTATTAGTTTGCCCCCTAGAAAAGAGAAAGGGCCCAATTGTTAAATACATTGGCAACTGTCTGGTGCCAACACTGCTGCTGTAGCATTACTCAACTGGTATTTGCTTTACTTTGAGCAGCTAACTGGATGCCCGGGTAGGGTTCCAGGGCACTGATCAATCGTCAACTACTTGCATATTGACCATTTTTATAAACATATAAAAAGGAATAGAGTGGCTAGAGTGAATGTTGGACCCTTGGAGGATGAGAGGGGGGAGTTAATAGTGGGAAATGAGGATATGGCCGAGTCTTTAAATAAGATTTTTGTGTCGGTCTTCACGGTGGAGGACACAAATAGTTTGCCAAATATTAACGATAGAGGGTTGGCAGCAGGAGAAATACTTAATACAATTAATGTTACCAGAGAGGCAGTGCTGGGTAGACTGATGGGACTGAAGGTGGACAAGTCCCCGGGTCCGGATGGAATGCATCCCAGGTATTGAAAGAAATGTCAGAGGTAATAGTGGATGCGTAAGTGATGATTTATCAAAACTCGTTGCATTCTGGGGTAGTGCCGGTTGATTGGAAAACGGCTAATGTTACGCCACTGTTTAAAAAAGGAAGGAGACAAAAGGCGGGTAACTATAGGCCGGTCAGCTTAACGTCTGTAGTAGGGAAAATGCTGGAATCCATTATCAAAGAGGAGATAGCAGGGCATCTGGATAGAAATGGTTCGATCAATCAGACGCAGCATGGATTCATGAGGGGAAAGTCGTGCTTGACGAACATGTTGGATTTTTATGAAGATGTGACTAGGGCGGTTGATGGAGGAGAACCGGTGGATGCGGTGTTTTTGGATTTCCAAAAGGCGTTTGATAAGGTGCCCCATAAAAGGCTGCTGAAGAAGATTAGGGCACACGGAGTTGGGGGTAGTGTGTTAAAGTGGATTGGGGACTGGCTATCCGACAGGAAGCAAAGAGTCGGAATAAATGGGTGTTTTTCCGGTTGGAGGAAGGTAACTAGTGGCGTGCCGCAGGGATCGGTACTCGGGCCGCAACTATTTACCATTTATATAGATGATCTGGAGGAGGGGACGGAGTGTAGGGTAACGAAGTTTGCAGACGACACAAAGATAAGTGGAAAAGTGAATCGTGTGGAGGACGGAGAAGATCTGCAGAGAGATTTGGACAGGCTGAGTGAGTGGGCGAGGATATGGCAAATGGAGTATAACGTTGATAAATGCGAGGTTATACACTTTGGAGGAAATAATAACAAATGGGATTACTATCTCAATGGAAACAAATTAAAACATGCTACCGTGCAAAGGGACCTGGGGGTCCTTGTGCATGAGACGCAAAAGCCCAGTCTGCAGGTACAACAGGTGATCAAGAAGGCAAATGGGATGTTGGCCTATATCGCGAGGGGGATAGAATATAAAAGCAGGGATGTCTTGATGCACCTGTACAGGGCATTGGTGAGGCCGCAGCTGGAATACTGTGTGCAGTATTGGTCCCCTTATATGAGGAAGGATATATTGGCATTGGAGGGAGTGCAGAGAAGGTTCACCAGGTTGATACCGGAGATGAGGGGTTTGGATTATGAGGAGAGGCTGAGGAGATTGGGTTTGTACTCATTGGAGTTTAGAAGGATGAGGGGGGATCTTATGGAGACTTATAAGATAATGCGGGGGCTGGATAGGGTGGAGGCGGAGAGATTCTTTCCACTTAGTAAGGAAGTTAAAACTAGAGGACACAGCCTCAAAATAAAGGGGGGTCGGTTTAAGACAGAGTTGAGGAGGAACTTCTTCTCCTAGAGGGTGGTGAATCTCTGGAATTCTCTGCCCACTGAGGTGGTGGAGGCTACCTCGCTGAATATGTTTAAAGCGCAGATGGATGGATTCCTGATCGGTAAGGGAATTAAGGGTTATGGGGATCAGGCGGGTAAGTGGTACTGATCCACGTCAGATCAGCCATGATCTTATTGAATGGCGGGGCAGGCTCGAGGGGCTAGATGGCCTACTCCTGCTCCTATTTCTTATGTTCTTATGTTCTTATTCCATTATACAGCCCCTCCCACCGAGAGAAATATAATGGTCATGCCAAACGGAATGGAGATTTAATTGGCTCACCACATCCACCGGGGAAGAGACACGCCTGTCCTGATCCGGCCACGTTGATGTTATAGTTAAGAAGACCCATCAACGCCTCTACTTTCTCAGGAGGTTAAGGAAATTTGGCATGTCCGCTACAACTCACCAACTTTTACAAATGCACTATCGAAAGCACTCTGGATGTATTAGGACTGGGGATGGCTCCTGCTCTAACCCAGACCGCAATAAACCACAAAGGGTCGTGAACGTAGCCCAGTCCATCACTCAAACCAGCCTCCCATCCATTGACACTGTCTATCCTTTCCGCTGCCTCGGAAAAGCAGCCAGCATAATCAAGGACCCCACGCACCCCGGACATTCTCTCTTCCACCTTCTTCCGTCGGGGAAAAGATACAAAAGTCTGAGGTTACGTGCTAACCAACTCATGAACATCTTCTTCCCTACTGCCATCAGACTTTTGAATGGATCCACCATATATTAAGTTGATGTTTCTCTACACCCTAGCTATCACTGTAACATTACATTCTGCCCTCTTTCCTTTCATTCTCTATGAACGGTATGCTTTGTTTGTATAGTGTGCAAGAAGCAATACTTTTCACTGCATACTAATACATGTGACAATAATAAATCAAATCAAGAAGAAAATGAAGTTTATTGTTCATGCTAGGCACTCTATATTATTGGACATTTTGTGCAACGGATCACATTTTGGCTCTTAAGGTTTGAGGGCATGTCTGCTGTGTCCAAAATAAATTATCAGCTGAGAATCTAAGTCAAAGTATTCGCAATTCTGAACATTGAGGTGAAAAACCGTAGATACTTCACTGAAAGATGAATGTAGATTTATAATATTCAAAATGCCACACTTGTCTAGCTTGGCACTGATTCTAAATTTCGCTGCAAGCAATGATTGTAATTGTAGCTTGGAATGATCTAGAAGAACAGTTCCACTCAGGTCATGGTATACATGGTATACAAACCTCCCACTGAACCATTTCAAACAATAAATCCACTCCGAATCTTCTGAATAATATGGTGTTGTCAGCAGGTTAGAACATCAATTAAAACAATCTATGGCTTAGAAGGCTGTGATCTACTTTTATTTTCATGATTATGTAAACCATGAGACCAAAGTCGGAGCCATTTATATTGGCCTTGGAACTGCAAGCAATAAATGTCATCCATTCTCTCTCTCTAACATGTGCAGTGCTTCTGAGATACCAGGACCGAAAATATTTTGCTTTGTACCCATTTTCCATGCATAAGACAGGCGCAAAGTCCAAAGATGTGGGGGTTAGGTGGATTGGCCATGCTAAATTGTCCCTTAGTGCCAGGGGGGACTAGCAAGGCTAAATGCATGGGGTTATGGGAATAGTGCTTGGGTGGTATTGTTGGTCGGTGCAGATTTGATGGGCCAGATGGTCTCCTTCTGCACTGTAGGTTTCTATGATTCTGTGAAAGCATGCCAGTTTAGCAGTAGACATCCCCAATTTGCACAGACATCGGACAAACTACAGAGGCCCTACGTCAATCTTAATTAGAGACCTTGGCTGGAATTTTCCTTTGATTGGTTCCTTTGCTTCCCTCTGTTTCAAACATGAGTCAGTGATTGCTTCAACCAATTCATCAATTCAGCAGTCAGCCCAGTCCTGCTGCGATTTGAGAGGAGTTTGAGAGAATTCATTTCAATCTGAACAGAAAGATAAGATGGCTTCAAAAACTCTGGGGACAATCTTACGAAAATAAATCTCAGTGCCCAATAAGCGAGAAAACAGGTGAAAATCACTTTTTTTTTGGTGAGCTGTGAGTTGAAACCTTATGGCACTTCATGCAAAAAAATAGCCAGGATGCGATTCTCGCCAGTAGGGGGTACAGGCCTGAGTAGATAGGGGCCTGAGCTCGCCGGGGAAGCCAGCTGCTGAGCTTTTGTGGCACCAATGTGCAGGTGCCCCGATCGCTCAGTGCACTGGGAGATATCCTGCTACCTTCCCCCACCCACCCCACAGACATCACCACCCCGCCCAACCACCAATCCTGCAGAGAACCCCTGCAAAGTTTCCCTCCTCCCCCCCCCCCCTCCCACTCCAACCATCCCTTTCTGCAGAGTTCCTGCAGAGAGGCACTGCTACCTCACAGCGCCAGGGAGCCTGGTTCAATTCCAGCTTCGATCACTGTCTGTGTGGGGTTTGCATGTTCGCCTCGTGTCTGAATGAGTTTCCTCCGGGTGTTCCGGTTTCCTCCCACACTTCAAAGATGTGCAGGTTAGGTTGATTGGCTATGCTAAATTTCCCTTTAGTGTTAGGGGTTCCAGCAGGATAAATACTTGGGATTATGGGGATAGGACCTGGGTAGGATTGTTGCCAGTGCAGACCCCACCCCTTTGGCACTGCCCCTGGTAGTCATGGTGCCCAGTGGGCAGTGCCAGGGTGCCGGGTTGGCAGTGCCGATGTGCCAGGCAGGCACTGCCAGGTTGGCACTGCCCCATGGGTAATGACCGGCCCTGCCCTCGACCATCCGGGGGATTCAATTGCTCCAATGCCCCTGGTGAGACCATTACATCTAGTATCCGCGTTGGAGACCGGCTGTGATTCTCGCCAGTGCTCAACCAGCAAGCGGGTAAGTTCAAGTGAGCCCAGACGATAGCATCCAGGACTCACTAGTGACATGTAAGTCATGTCATTAATATTGAAATCAGCTTTGCCCCCTTTTCCGAGGGGTGTTGAGGAGGGGGTGTGGGAGGGGGGATGGGGTTGACAGTTATCAAACACAATTAACCAAAGACTAAAATAATCTGAAAATGAGTTATGGTGTCATAGAGTCATAGAGGTTTACAGCATGGAAACAGGCCCTTCGGCCCAAATTGTCCATGCCGCCCCTTTGTTTTAACCCCTAAGCTAGTCCCAATTGCCCATGTTTGGCCCATATCCCTCCATACCCATCTTACCCATCCAAACGCTTCTTAAAAGACAAAATTGTACCTGCCTCTACTACTATCTCTGGCAGCTTGTTCCAGACACTCACCACCCTCTGTGTGAAAAAATTGCCCCTCTGGACACTTTTCTATCTCTCCCCTCTCACCTTAAAGCTATGCCCTCTAGTTTTAGACTCCCCTACCTTTGGGAAAAGATATTGTCTATCTAGCTGATCTATGCCCCTCATTATTTCATAGGCCTCCATAAGATCACCCCTGAGCCTCCTACGTCCAGAGAAAAAAGTCCCAGTCTATCCAGCCTCTCCTTATAACTCAAACCATCAAGTCTCGGTAGCATCCTAGTAAATCTCTTCTGCACTCTTTCTAGTTTAATAATACCCTTTCTATAATAGGGTGACCAGAACTGTACACAGTATTCCAAGTGTGGCCTTACCAATGTCTTGTACAACTTCAACAAGATGTCCCAACTCCTGTATTCAATGTTCTGACCAATGAAACCAAGCATGCCGAATGCCACCTTCACCACTCTGTCCACCTGTGACTCCACTTTCAAGGAGCTATGAACATGTACCCCTAGATCTCTTTGTTCTGTAACTCTCCCCAACGCACTACCATTCACTGAGTAAGTCCTGCCCTGGTTCAATCTACCAAAGTGCATCACCTCGCATTTATCTAAATTAAACTCCATCAGCCATTCATCAGCCCACTGGCCTAATTGATCAAAATCCCGTTGCAATCCAAGATAATCTTCTTCACTGTCCACTATGCCACCAATCTTGGTGTCATCTGCAAACTTACTAACCATGCCTCCTATATTCTCATCCAAATCATTAATATAAATGACAAATAACTGTGGACCCAGCACTGATCCCTGAGGCACACCGCTGGTCACAGGCCTCCAGTTTGAAAAAGAACCCTTTACAACCACCCTCTGTCTTCTGTCATCAAGCCAATTTTGTTTCCATTTGGCTATCTCACCCTGGATCCTATGAGATTTAACCTTATGCAACCACCTACCATGTTGTAACTTGTCGAAGACCTTGCTAAAGTCCATGTAGACAACATCAACTGTGCTGCCCTCATCTACCTTCTTGGTTACCCCTTCAAAAATTCAATCAAATTTGTGAGACATGATTTTCCACTCACAAAGCCATGCTAACTGTCCCTAATCAGTCCTCATGTCTCTAAATGCCTGTAGACCCTGTTTCTCAGAATACCTTCTAACAACTTACCCACTACAGATGTGAGGCTCACCGTTCTGTAGTTCCCAAGCTATTCCCTGCAGCCCTTCTTAAACAAAGGCACAATGCTTGCCACCCTCCAATCTTCAGGCACTTCACCTGTGACTATCGATGATTCAAATATCTCTGCTAGGGGACCCGCAATTTCCTCCCTAGCCTCCCACAATGTCCTGGGATACACTTTCATCAGATCCTGGGGATTTATCTACCTTGATGCGCTTTAAGACTTCCAGCACCTCCTTCTCTGTTATTTGGTTTTGGTTGATTTGGTTTTCAGATGAAAGCCGTGGCTCTTGCTTCTCACCTAGGTCATGGGTTCAAGTCGACCCTCCAAAGATTTGAGCAGGTAATCAGAGTGACTCTCCAATGTGACGCTGAGGGGGTGCTACACTGTCAGGGGTGCCATCTTATGAATGAAACATTCTGCCCTCTGACGTGGATGTAAAAGATATCACGACACTGTTTTGCAGCAGGACAGTGGCGTTCTTCCCACTGTCCCGAACTAATATTTGTTTCTCAGCCAACATGACTAAAACAAAGCAGATGATCTGGTTATTACCACATTGCTGCTAGAGCTTGCTGTTCGCTGCATTTCCCAACGTCACATCAGTGACTACACGTCGAAAGTATTTCTTTGGCTGGAAAGCGCTTTGGGACATCTTGATGTGTCATATAAATTCTCGTCTTCCTTTACACTCAATGCAGACTAGGGCAAGTGTCAGCATGTTACACAGTCTGGTGTCTGAATGTGACACATTTTGCACATTACTGTACTGGAGATGTTATATAGAATGTATTTATGGATAACAATAACTCTGCATGATCTCCTGGGCTGGGTTTGATCGCCTGAGGGGCTGAGAGAGGAATTGTACAGAGCATTCGTTCCCTTACTGACCCTATGCTTTTCTCCCTTTTATTGGTCTCTCCCAGGATATCATGTAGGTTTCTGTATGTGTGTGTGTGTGTGTGTGTGTATGTATGTATGTATGTGTGTGTGTATATTCGTGTGTGTTTGTATGTGTGTGTGTGTACGTTTGTATGTGTGTGTTTGTATGTATATGTGTATGTGTGTGTATATATGTGTGTGTTTGGGTGTGTGTGGGGGGGCGGGGGGTGGATGGGGAGATGAGAACATGTCTAATTTTGATAACTCCACCTATTATGGTCCGGGTATCCTCGGTGGACCTGCTGGTCTTTCCTTGCCGGTCAATTTTCCACCTTCATCCCGTTTTTCCCGAAAAGGTTTTGGGGCTGAGTTCATTCTGTTAGAAAAGGATTTTCCTTAAAACTGGCGTTGAGTAGAATTATAGTAAAATACACAAAGATGCCAATAACATTGGAGAGCATGGGAAATAAATATATTGAACTGGGAGGTGTGTGTTCCTGTGTTTGGGGGCTGCAGACAGTGCCATAGCATGTCGAACTGTCAGTTTAACTTCTGCCGCTATCCTGCTTCGGGAATCAAAGACACAGCTGACCCCGTGTACACTTCCAGTTTAGGGAGAACCCAGAACTGCGCGGCTTCACCACGTACCCAGAGAATATTTAACCTGAGCTCTTGTTGCTCTGGACTATCTGCTTCTCCTGCAGACCTGGCTGACTCCCTATCCGCACCAGGGCTGGCAAAGTGGACTTTCTTTTTCCTCTCTCTGGGCTTAGTTCCACCCGGCGATTCTGGGCAATGCGACCGACTCGCTTGCACTTACGACATTGGGCCTCTCGTGTTCAGCCATTCGACTCCCTGTGGCCTGCCCTGCCACGTCGGCAGCATTCCACTTGCAGCGCCGAAACCTGCGGGGCTTCCGCTTCCTTGTGTACCCAGGCGATGACATCCAACTGTGCTACATCTCTAGCAGCTACTTTCATGGAAGTTGTGATCTCTAAAGCAGACTTAAACTGTAAATTCCATGTCACCAATAGCCTCCACTGAATGGCTTCATGTCGGAGGCCTCAAACCAACCGGTCCCGTAAAGTACCTGGGGTACGTTTCCGACGCAGTGCTCAGCCTGTCTTTTCAGAGTTACCACAAATTGCCCAATGGACTCCCCTTCGAGTTGGTCTCGTTTGTAGGACCGAAGATGCTCAGCAATCATTAATGGCTTTGGAATGAGATGAGCCTTTAATACATCGCACAATTCCTGCTGAGTCTTCCCAGCCAGTTTGTACCAGACTCCTCAGGATAGCAAAGGTCTTTCTCCCTATGGTGCTCAATAGACCGGTACTACCAATTTCTCAGCCATGTTATTTGCCCCAAGGTAAGTGTTGAAGCACTCTAGATAAGGTATCCAGCTCTCTATCTCCTCATCAAAGGGGCCATTGGGCCCAAATCTGGCCGCCATTTTGTTTTACGGCAGGAAGTATTCACACCAAAAGTGTGTAGGCCCGAAGCCTGTTCCTGGCATCGACAGCAGCTTCCCACAGCCCGAGTCCCCTCGGCGTCCGCCTCCACACGAATCTAGGCCAAAAACCTCCTTCTGTCGTGTCGACAGCAGCCTCCCACATCCCGAGTCCCGTCGGTGCCCACTTCCCGTGATGTTTTCAGCCAGCTCCCAGGCAATCTCTATCTCCCCCTGAATGGACTGTTGAGACTGAAGGAGTGTGGTTGGAATACTCCTACCTGTTCTTCACGGGGTTGCCAAGCCACAGTGGTTCTTCTTCCAGCGCCGTTCTTTGAAGCCCCGGGGTGATGCTCAATCCCCACTCCCCTCTCCAGAACGGAATGCCAGCGGAATGCGTAGGCCATGACCCACCTTGTCGCCAGTTATTACTTTTACCCCGATGGAGTAAGGGACATAAAAAATTACGAGGTAGGTTTGAATACTCACATACTGAGAGCCAATTATTGAAGGTGTTCACTCATTCACAGCCAGGTCTAAGACTGCCCAACTGGGTCCCACACTGGGCGGAGCTAATCACCTGGGGTCACCTGATCCATGCTCTTAAAGGGGCAGTCCGCACCCCAAACCCCAACATACAATGCTATATATAAATATATCACACTTTTCTTCCTCTAACAATGATGAGCTAACCAGTCTATATTGTCTGGATTAGTTCTAACCCTGTTTTTGAAGATATACTTGCTGCTGTTTAAAAGTTTTTATTTATTAGTCACAAGTAGGCTTACATTAACACTGCAATGAAGTTACTGTGAAAATCCCCCAGTCGCCACACTCCAGCGCCTGTTCAGGTACATTGAGGGAGAATTTAGCATGGCTAATGCACCTAACCAGCACGTCTTTGGACTGTGGGAGGAAACTGAAGCACCCGGAGGAAACCCACGCAAACACAGGGAGAATGTGCAAACTCCACACAGACAGTGACCCAAGACAGGAATTGAACCCGGGTCCCTGGTGCTGTGAGGCAGTAGTGCTAACCATTGTGCCACCGGGCCATCCCAGCATCATTTCCTTTTTGGTTGCTTGTTTATAGATGATACTAATGCTTTCCATTTCCTCTTTCTTTGAGTGTGCATCCAGATCTCCCCACTGTAGGGCAGATCTCCCCACTGTTCTGATCAATATTTATTCCTCAAACATCTTTAGAACAGATTGTCTGGTCGTTTATCTGATAGTTGAGTGTGGGGCCTTTGCGTGCAGAAATTAGCTTCCGTATTTCCCTCCATTAGAACATAGAACATAGAACATAGAAAGCCACAGCACAAACAGGCCCTTCGGCCCACAAGTTGCGCCGATCACATCCCCACCTCTAGGCCTATCTATAGCCCTCAATCCCATTAAATCCCATGTACTCATCCAGAAGTCTCTTAAAAGACCCCAACGAGTTTGCCTCCACCACCACCGACGTCAGCCGATTCCACTCACCCACCACCCTCTGAGTGAAAAACTTACCCCTGACATCCCCCCTGTACCTACCCCCCAGCACCTTAAACCTGTGTCCTCTCGTAGCAACCATTTCAGCCCTTGGAAATAGCCTCTGAGAGTCCACCCTATCCAGACCCCTCAACATCTTGTAAACCTCTATCAGGTCACCTCTCATCCTTCGTCTCTCCAGGGAGAAGAGACCAAGCTCCCTCAACCTATCCTCATAAGGCATGCCCCCCAATCCAGGCAACATCCTTGTAAATCTCCTCTGCACCCTTTCAATGGCTTCAACATCTTTCCTGTAATGAGGTGACCAGAACTGCGCGCATTAGCACCGTGTTCCATTTGAAAAGCACTTTGGAACATTCTGAGGTTGTAAAAAGAGCTATTTTATTCACTCTCAGCTGTGGGCGTTGCTGGCAAGCCCAGGACTTGTTGCTTGTCCACAGTTGCTCCATCCAGATTTTTGTCCTGAACCGGTTTGAAATTGAGTGACTTGTCTTTCAATGGCCTTATTATATGGTAGATCCAATCAAAAGTCTGATAACAGCAGGAAAGAAGCTATTCTTAACTCAGGACCCGATGAAAGACATCCATGTTTGTGTGGGATTGGAGACTGAACAAGAATACTAGATTTCTTGGCCTAAACCAGTTGGGTATTTACGACAACACAAAAAGTTTCATGGTCACTTTTACAGATAACAGATTCCTATTTCCAGATTTTTAAAACAAAATTGAATCTGAAAATTTCAGAGTTGCATGTAACAATTTGATCTCCCGTTCCCAAGATTATTACGTGGACTTTGGGATTACTAATCTTGCAATGTAAACTAAACTACTAAACCCCAATATATATAAATGCAAGTCCTTTCCAATCTTCTGTTTTAAAACAACCCTGAAACATAACCCATTCCCAAGATTGTATAAAAATTATGGTAAGTCCCAAAATATGGTAGAAGCCATTCAAATCATTGTATCTGGGGCAACTTATTGCTGTATCAAAACTAATCCCATTGTCCTGCTGTAACTCCCTATGTGTCTTTATCTTCTTTTGTTTCAAATTGTGTCGTCATGGTATTGGTAAATGTCAATGATTGACCTTTTTCAAAAAATGCATTTGTACTCACCCAGGAGCTAGCGAGGCGTCAGCTAATCCATCATGAGTGACATATCGACGTTCAGGGCCTGGTATGGGGGGATTGGGGGTCAGTTCCTCTGGTCAGCCCTGTGTGAGTGGCATCATAAACAGAACAAGAACATCTTTCTGACCGGCGCTTGCAGAGAAATTTGTGACTGTTGTTAGAACTTGTGGCGGCACAGTGGCACAGTGGCAAGCACTGCTCCCTCACAGCGCCAGGTACCCAGGTTCGATTCCCAGCTTGGTTCACTGTCTGTGCAGAGTCCGCATGTTCTCCCCGTGTCTGCGTGGGTTTCCTCCCACAGTCCGAAAGACGTGCTGGTTAGGTGCATTGGCCATGCTAAATTCTCCCTCAGTGTACCCAAACAGGCACCAGAGTGTGGCGACTAGGGGATTTTCACAGTAACTTCATTGCAGTGTTAATGTAAGCCCACTTGGGACACTAATAAATAAACTTTTAAACTCGTTTTTTGCCAAATAGCAAATATGGCATATCGTCTCGCTGTCTCTAAGAGGTTGGGGAGGGTGTTTCCCCCCACTCCCTCCCCGATTCATTTCACCACCCCTCTAAGAGGTCATTGAAAAGGAAATAAAGCTTATTTATTTCTGGACTGCAGCTGGCACTGGGGATCCAGGTATCCTGATGAGAACGATAGAGGGGCCATCATTTATTATCAAGACGTTTGATTCATTCTGGCTAACTATCTAACTTGGACAGAATCGTCCTCACAATGGATCCAAAGGGCCAGACAAATTCAAGTCCATCTTGTACATTAATTTCTGAGGGCAAAGCAGCATTGCCTATTGATTCAGGTTGAGATTTGTAGAGAGGTTGCAAGATGTTTATATACATTAAACACCATCCTATGTTAATTAATTCCCATTACAGTGTGCGTGGGTTATAAAACTATCCCTTATTTCGCTGGGAAATTATTTAGGTAGTTTGCTGACTGAATTTAAGCCATTCAGACGAGGTGCAGTGATGAAGTCCACCCCACCACAAACATTTTAAACAACTTATGGAGAACTGCTTTTTCTTCCTATTCCAAAACCATCGCTGCTTACACTCAATAGAACGACTGACACTGAGTTGAGTGGGATATGGCTTCAGATCATATCACGGCAGCTGGTAGAATTTGAATCCAGTTAATAAATCTGGAATATTAAACTAGTTTTAGCAGTAGTGACCATGGAACTTATCAATTGTCACATACACAGTGTTCTCAATTGATTCACCTGGCTAAATGAAGTTTAAATAAATGAATGAATCGCACATGTCTATAAAATAATGAGGGGCACAGATCAGCTAGATAGTCAATATCTTTTCCCAAAGGTAGGGAAGTCTAAAACTAGAGGGCACAGGTTTAAGGTGAGAGGGGAGAGATACAAAAGTGTCCAGAGGGGCAATTTTTTCACACAGAGGGTGGTGAGTATCTGGAACAAGCTGCCAGAGGTAGTAGTAGAGGCGGGTACAATTTTGTCTTTTAAAAAGCATTTAGATAGTTACATGGGTATAGAGGGATATGGGCCAAATGCGGGCAATTGGGATTAACTTAGGGGTTTTAAATAAAAAAGGGCGGCATGGACAAGTTGGGCTGAAGGGCCTGTTTCCATGCTGTAAACCTCTATGACTCTATGACATCAGCGCTGAAATTCATACATGACTTTGCTCAATTGTGTGATAGGCAGAATATGTATTTGGACTGACAGCAACTTCCCATTAGTGGAAAATACCACTCGTGCAGTCAGTGTATAGTAATGTGAAATGGCTGCCCCATCAAAGGGTTTGGTGTGGACCCTCCCTCGCAGACATTCCCCCCTCCCCCTATCAAGCTGCCAATCAATGAAATCAATTAATCTGGTGAGAACTGTTGTAATATGCCTTTAAGGGGATAGCAATGTTGCTATTCACTAGAAAGGAAGCACATCATGCGACCCCTGTTTTAACTTCACTGATCTGTAGCAGAAGATAGAACAGACACAGCCATGTTTAAGTTTAAAGTTTATTTTGTTAGTGTCACAAGTAGGCTTACATTAACATTGCAATGAAGTTGCTGTGAAAATCCCCCAGTCGCCACACTCAGTGCCTGTTCGGGTACACTGAGGGAGAATTTAGCATGGCCAATGCACCTAACCAGCATGTCTTTCAAACCGTGGGGGAAAACTGGAGCACCCGGAGGAAACCCACGCAGCTACGGTAAGAACATGCAAACTCCACACAGACGGTGACCCAAGCTGGGAATCGAACCCCGGGTCCCTGGCGCTGTGAGGCAGCAGTGCTAACCATTGTGCCACCGTGCCGTCCAACAACATAAACTTGGTTTTAGCCAAGTTCAGCAGAATGCAAAGACCAAAGAACGCCCGCTGTACATGAGCAAAATTAAGCTGCAAGTTGTGAACAACAGACGGAATGGATGGGCCTACGGAATATAAAGAATGTGGGGGTTGGGGGAGGGGCGAATCCATGACCTCCTTATCACGTGTTTCTCATGGTGGGAGGAGGTGTGCCGTACGCCCGCAGCCAGATCTTCTGGTCCCATCGCTGTCATTGAGATTTCCCATTGAGTCCACTCCATGCTGTTGGGAAACCCGCCGTAGGGATGTGCTGTTAGCGTGACCAGAAGATCCCGATGGAGTGAACAGCCAGACAATTCCGGCCTGTGCCATCTGCACACAAATAGTTAAACAAGCCCCATGTTGCTGAACCAAATAGAACATATAAGTAGAAAGAAGAACAGGGCCTGAAATAGAAGCCTGTGGGACACCCATTTTAACTGCAATGCCAGATCTGTAACCCGTATACCCCGGCAACTGCCCAGAACCTATCACACAGTACGTCCTTTCAGTTGTTCAGAGCAGGCAGAGTACAGACCATACTCATTCAGTCCGTGCTTGCAAAACTCAAAACAAATCATCTACTGTTGGATGTGATTCCGCGATTGGGCAGCACTTGCTGAATAATCCTGAGTGCGATAACAGTTACACCGACAACACTATAGAATCATAGAGTTCTACAGAGCAGAAGGAGGCCATTTGGCTCATCGAGTCTGCACCGATCACAATCCCACCCAGGCCCTATCCCCATAATCCCATGCATTTATCCTAGCTAGTGCCCCTGACACTAAGGGGCAATTTAGCATGGCCTATGCACCTAACCTGCTCATCTTTGGACTGTGGGACGAATCCGGAGCACCCGGAGGAAACCAACGCTGACACGGGAAGAACGTGCAAACTCCGCACAGACAGTGACAAAAGCGGGGAATTGAACCCGGGCCCCTGGTGCTGTGAGGCAGCAGTGCTAACCACTGTGCCACCCGTGCCACCCATGTTTAGGGTAATCAATCAAGCTCACAACATGGCTCGCTCGCGCTTGCTGGAAGCAACATACATTTGTACGAAGGGACGTGTTCTCTAAAAACAGAAGGAATATGTTCAAACCTTGCACTTTCTTTAAATTACCCGGAAGCTTGAGAAGCCTGTAGTCTTCCATTGGTTTCTCCATGGCAATGCCTCGGGCAATCAGAATCGACTTGCTAGCCAATCAGCATGCTATTCTCCTGCCGTACAAATTGTTGCAAACATTTGAAATTCGGCACTCTTGCATTTGTCCTGATGAGTTGATGAGATATCCGTTAATTTAAAATAGCTTTACTCAAAATGATGTTCCCAAGTGGTCACCACTGGCAAGCAGGAAGGATCTAATATTCCCAGCAGTGGTGAATTCACAACACTTGTAGCAGGCAACCTGTTGGCACCATATCCTCCCAGTGTGAGCTGAAACCCACTCTGAACAATTTCAAACAATTGTTTCATTCACGGTCTCATGAAGCGGTACAGACATTAATGTTTTCAGCACAGCTCAGAACTGGCTCAAGAGTGTTGCTTAGGAGAAATTCATTCGAAAAGTTTAACAGACAAGAGGGAGCAAGGTTATCAATCCTTCCTAGAGCAAGTTCCTGTCAACAGGGAGAATTCCTATTTCTCAGAGGTTGTTACACCCTGCAAAGGAGTTAAATGGCTCAGTGATGTACCTCAAGTATCTCACTATTGATAAATGACACACAACTAAGATGTCAGGATAATAAGACAAGAAAAATTGTCAAGGGGATGATGACAGATGTGGAAACAATCAGAGACAATGTGCAGTGAATGGAGACCTGATACTTTCACAACTTGCCTTTCTCGGCCTTACAGCTCAACCCACACTGATGTCTAAGAAAAGATATCCTTTGGCGTTCTCTCAGTTGCCTTTGGCATTCTCTAAGTTGCCTGGAGAAGTTGCACCGTCAACAAACCTGCCCTATTCCTGTAATCCCACATATTTACCTTGCTAATCACCCTAAAACTAGGGTCAATTTAGAATGGCCAATCCACCTAACCTGCACATCTTTGGACTGTGGCAGGAAACCGGAGCACCCGGAGGAAACCCACGCAGACACGGGGAGAACGTGCAAACTCCGCATAGACAGTGACCCAAGCCAGGAATTGAACCAGGGTCCCTGGCGCTGTGAGGCAGCAGTGCTAACCACTGTGATATATGTCATAGAGTCATAGAGCCATAGAGGTTTACAGCATGGAAACAGGCCCTTCGGCCCAACTAGTCCATGCCGCCCTTTTTTTTTATAAAACCCCTAAACTAATCCTAATTGCCCGCATTTGGCCATATCCCTCTATACCCATCGTACCCATGTAACTATCTAAATGCTTTTTAAAAGATAAAATTGTACCCGCCTCTACTACTACCTCTGGCAGCTTGTTCCAGACACTCACCACCCTCTGTGTGAAAAAAGTGCCCCTCTGGACACTTTTGTATCTCTCCCCTCTCACCTTAAACCTATGCTCTCTAGTTTTAGACTCCCCTACCTTTGGGAAAAGATATTGGCTATCTAGCTGATCTGTGCCCCTCATTATTTTATAGACCTCTATAAGGTCACCCCTCAGCCTCCTACGCTCCAGAGAAAAAATTCCCGATTTATCCAGCCTCTCCTTATAACTCAATCCATCAATTCCCGGTAGCATCCTAGTAAATCTTTTCTGCACTCTTTCTAGTTTAATAATATCCTTTCTATAATAGGGTGACCAGAATTACACACAGTATTCCAAGTGTGGCCTTACCAATGTCTTGTACAACTTCAACAAGACATTCCAACTCCTATATTCAATGTTCTGACTGATGAAACCAAGTATGCCGAATGCCTTCTTCACCACTGTGTCCACCTGTGACTCCACTTTCAAGGAGCTATGAATATGTACCCCTAGATCTCTTTGTTCTGTAACTCTCCCCAACGCCCTACCATTAACTGAGTAACTCCTGCCCTGGTTCAACCTACCAAAATGCATCACCTCACAGTTGTCTAAATTAAACTCCATCTGCCATTCGCCAGCCCACTGGCCCAATTGATCAAGATCCCGTTGCAATGGGAGATAACTTTCTTCACTGTCCACTATGCCACCAATCTTAGTGTCATCTGCAAACTTACTAACCATGCCTCCTATATTCTCATCCAAATCATTAATATAAATGACAAATAACAGTGGACCCAGCACTGATCCCTGAGGCACACTGCTGGTCACAGGCCTCCGGTTTGAAAGACAACTCTCTACAACCACCCTCTGGCTTCTGTCAAGAAGGCAATTTTGTATCCATTTAGATACCTCACCCTGGATCCCGAGAGATTTAACTTTATGCAACAACCTACCATGCGGTACCTTGTCAAAGGCTTTGCTAAAGTCTATGTAGACAACATCAACTGCACTGCCCTCATCTACCTTCTTGGTTACCCCTTCAAAAAACTCAATCAAATTTGTGAGACATGATTTTCCATTCACAAAGCCATGCTGACTGTCGCTAATCAGTCCTTGCATCTCTAAATGCCTGTAGATCCTGTCTCTCAAAATATCCTTCAACAATTTAGCCACCGCAGATGTGAGGCTCACTGGCCTGTAGTTCCCAGGCTTTTCCCTGCAGCCCTTTTTAAACAAAGGCACAACATTTGCCACTCTCCAATCTTCAGGCACCTCACCAGTGACTATCAATGATTCAAATATCTCGGCTAGGGGACCCGCAATTTCCTCCCTAACCTCCCACAATGTCCTGGGATACACTTCATCAAGTCCCGGGGATTTATCTACCTTGATGCACTTTAAGACTTCGAGCACCTCCTTCTCTGTAATATGTACAGACTGATTTCAACACAGAAGGTGTCATTCGCCGCTTTGCCAATGTGACCTTCCTCCAGCTCCGTACTAGAATGAACTACTCTGATCCCATTAGACTGTGTTTCCTCGGAATCCCTTCATATTTATTTTTTGCTCATCAAAATGCTGATTCTGCGAACCAGAAAGGCCAGCGGACAGTTCCATTCTCAGGAAGTGCCTGCTAATGAATCTGAGCCACAGTGTTATAGCCCCACTTCCAACCTGGGCCCCAATAGCAGAAACCATCAGCACTGAGGGTGGGGAATCACGGAATTGCTCCTTTAATGATCTTCTCAATGTTGTAGAATCATAGAATGCTACAGTGCAGAAGGAGGCCATTCGGCCCATCGAGTCTGCACTGATCACAATCCCACCCAGGCCCTATCCCCATAACCCCATGCATTTACCCTAGCTAATCCCCCTGACACTAAGGTTAATTTAGCATGGCCAATCAACCTAACCCGCACATCTGTGGAAGGAAATTGGAGCACGCAGAGGAACATAGAACATAGAACATAGAACATTACAGCGCAGAACAGGCCCTTCGGCCCACGATGTTGCACCGACCAGTTAAAAAAAAAAAAAACTGTGACCCTCCAACCTAAACCAATTTCTTTTCGTCCATGAACCTATCTACGGATCTCTTAAACGCCCCCAAACTAGGCGCATTTACTACTGATGCTGGCAGGGCATTCCAATCCCTCACCACCCTCTGGGTAAAGAACCTACCCCTGACATCGGTTCTATAACTACCCCCCCTCAATTTAAAGCCATGCCCCCTCGTGCTGGATTTCTCCATCAGAGGAAAAAGGCTATCACTATCCACCCTATCTAAACCTCTAATCATCTTATAAGTTTCAATAAGATCCCCTCTTAGCCGCCGCCTTTCCAGCGAAAACAATCCCAAATCCCTCAGCCTCTCCTCATAGGATCTCCCCTCCATACCAGGCAACATCCTGGTAAACCTCCTCTGCACCCTCTCCAAAGCCTCCACATCCTTCCTGTAATGTGGGGACCAGAACTGCACACAGTACTCCAAGTGCGGCCGCACCAGAGTTGTGTACAGTTGCAACATAACGCTACGACTCCTAAATTCAATCCCCCTACCAATAAACGCCAAGACACCATATGCCTTCTTAACAACCTTATCTACTTGATTCCCAACTTTCAGGGATCTATGCACACATACACCTAGATCCCTCTGCTCCTCCACACTATTCAAAGTCCTCCCGTTAGCCCTATACTCAACACATCTGTTATTCCTACCAAAGTGAATTACCTCACACTTCTCCGCATTAAACTCCATCCGCCACCTCTCGGCCCAACTTTGCAACCTGTCTAAGTCTTCCTGCAAACTACGACACCCTTCCTCACTGTCTACCACACCACCGACTTTGGTGTCATCAGCAAATTTGCTAATCCACCCAACTATACCCTCATCCAGATCATTAATAAATATTACAAACAGCAGTGGCCCCAAAACAGATCCCTGAGGTACACCACTTGTAACCGCACTCCATGATGAATATTTACTATCAACCACCACCCTCTGTTTCCTATCCGCTAGCCAATTCCTGATCCAATTTCCTAGATCACCCCCAATCCCATACATCTGCATTTTCTGCAGAAGCCTACCATGGTGAACCTTATCAAACGCCTTACTAAAATCCATATATACCACGTCCACTGCCTTGCCCCCATCCACCTCCTTGGTCACTTTCTCAAAAAACTCAATAAGGTTAGTAAGGCACGACCTACCTGCCATAAAACCATGCTGACTATCACCTATCAATTCATTACTCTCCAAATAACTATAAATCCTATCCCTTATAATTTTTTCCAACATCTTGCCGACAACAGAAGTGAGACTCACCGGTCTATAATTCCCGGGGAAGTCTCTGTTCCCCTTCTTAAACAATGGGACAACATTCGCTAACCTCCAATCTTCTGGTACTATACCAGAGGAAACCCACGCAGACACGAGGAGAAGGTGCAAACTCCGCACAGGCAGTCACCCAAAGCTGAAATTGAACTTGGGTCCCTGGTGCTGTGAGGGCAGCAGTGTTAACCACTGTGCCACCGTGCCCCCCCCCCCCCCAAAGTGATTAACTCAGTGAGTGATTAACAGAGTGATTAACTCAGTTTCAGTAGCCAGTCGCAGTCATTCTTTATTACAAATAAACCTCAAGTGAAACAATTTCATAGAATCATAGAATCATAGAGTGCAGAAGAGGCCCTTTGGCCCATCGAGTTTGCACCAACAGGCGAGAAACACCTGAATTCACACCTAACCCCACTTGCCAGCACTTTGTCCATCGCCTTGAATGTTATGTCATGCCAAGTGCTCATCCAAGTACTTTTTAAAGGATGTGAGGCAACCCGCCTCTGCGACCCTTCCAGGCAGCACAATCCAGACCATCACCACCCTCTGGGTAAAAAGGATTTTCCTCACTTTGTCCCCAGACCTCTTACCCCTCACCTTGGATCAATGTCCCATCGTGACTGACTTTTCAACTAAGAGGATCAGCTGCTCCCTATTTCCAACCTTACATTAAACGTTTTATTGCTAATCCTGAGTTTATGCCCCCTTATTACTGATTCATTGACCTTGCTTCCACTATTTATCCTCTCATACCCTCTCATAGTGCATTCTAAGATATCCCATCAATCCTCAGTAGTCTGGCTGTACCCTGGACTTTGGTATCTGTTCCCAACAAGACTCTCAAGTTGTGCCATTTTGAACTGCATTTTTTAAAATAGTGATAAAGCTAAACTAGGTGGCACTGTTTTCCACACGTAAACCAGCACAACATTGTCAGGTTTTACCATGGGTCCCACACAACTAAAACACCACACCACCCCCCCCCCCACCCATCCCACCCCCTCCCACAGCTTAAAAACTGGTGGCAAACCCACCCACCATACTGATGTTAAACCCACCCACCAAACTGATGGCAAGCCCACCCGCCATACTGATGTTAAACCCACCCACCAAACTGCTGGCAAGCCCACCCACCAAACTGATCACTGTTGGCAGTCCCTCGGCCTTTTATCTTAAGGCAACCTGCCCATTCCAGCTATTGGTTGAGTAAACCTCCCTACTTTTGTGATCAAATTCCTTCACAACAAATGATGACATAAAGTTAAAAGTTAAAGTTTATTTATTAGTCACAAGTTAGGCTTACATTAACACTGCAATGAAGTTACTGTGAAATTCCCTTAGTCGTCACACTCCGGCGCCTGTTCGGGTCAATGCACCTAACCAGCACGTCTTTCAGGCTGTCGGAGGAAACCGGAGCCGCCGGAGGAGACATGGGGAGAAGGTGCAAACTCCACACAGACAGTGACCCAAGCCGGGAATCGAATCCATGTCCCTGGCACTGTGAGGCAGCAGTGCTAACCACTGTGCCACCGTGCCGTCCATCAGCTGTCTTCATTATATCAGCTTTCCTCATTACTCTGAATCTCAAGATCTCTGCAATGTCTCGACATTTAGATAGCAAGTTTATTTTTCACTCTTCCTGCCAAAATGGACCGTTTCACATTGCCCATGGTATACGCCATTTGCCAGGCCTTTGCCCACCCACGTAACCCATCTATTTCCCTTTTTGACCTACTTTACATCCTCTTTGCAATTTACTTTCTGGCCTATCTTGGTGTCATCAGCAAAGTTAGTGACCATAGCTTCAGTACCTTCATCCAAGTCATTCATATAAATTGTAAAAAGTTGTGACCCTAGCACTGATCCCTGTGGCACACCACTTATTACAGCTTGCCAATCAGAAAATGCCAATTTATTACCCGCTCTACCATGAACTTTTATTTCCGCAATGACCTTTGGTGTGGACCTTTATCAAATACCCTCTGAAAATCTGAGTACATCCACTCGTTCCCCTTTATCCATGGTAAATGTTACTTCTTCAGCAAAATCCAATAAGTTGGCTAAACATGATTTCCTATTCACAAAACTATTATTTGATTTGATTTATTATTGTAACATGCATTAGTATACAGTGAAAAGGATTGTTTTTGTGCACTATACAAACAAAGCATACCGTTCATAGAGAAGGAATGGAGAGGGTGCAGAATGTAGTGTTACAGTCATAGCTAGGGTGTAGAGAAAGATCAACTTAATATATGAGGGGTCCATTCAAAATTCTGATGGCAGCAGGGAATAGCTGGGGTCCCAGCACTGAACCCTGCGGTACCCCACTAGTCACTGTCTACTACTCTGTAAAGGATCCGTTTATTCCCACTTTCTGCTTCCTGTCTGCCACCCAGTTCTCTATCCATGTCAATATGTTTCTATATGTTTCTATAGCTCTTAGGCTAAAGGGGTCAAGGGATATGGGAGGCAGGGAGAATCAGGATATTGAATTTGATGATCAGCCATGGTCAAAATGAATGGTGGAGAAGACACAAAGGGCCGAATGGCCTACTCCTGCTTCTAGTTTCTATGTTTCTAATACATTACCACCAATACCAAAAGCTTTAATTTTGCTGACTAATCTCTTGTGTGGGGCCTTGTCTAAAGTCTTTTGAGAGTCCAGATACACAAAATCCATTGGTTCACCTTTGTCCACTCTACTGGTCACATCCTCAAAGAATTACAGATTTGTCAAGCACGATTTCCCTTTAGTAGCTCCGTGTTGACTTGGTCTGATCCTGTCACTGCTTTCCAATTGCTCAGTTATTACATCTTAATAATTGACTCCAGCATTTTCCCCACCACAATTGTCAGGCTAACCAGTCTATAATTCTCCGTTTTCTCTCTCCCTTCTTTTTCAAAAAGTGGGGTTACATTAGCAACCCTCCAATCCACTGGGACTCTTCCAGAGTCTATAGAATGCTGGAAAATGATCAGCAATACATCCATTATTTATAGGCCCACTTCCTTAAGTATTCTGGGATGCAGAGCACCAGGCCCTGGGAACTGAATGGGTTTTAATCCCAGCAATTTCCCCGATACAATTTCCTGACTAATAAGGATTTCCTTCAGTTCCTCTTTCATGCTAGACCCTTTGACCCCTAGTATTTCTGGAAGATTATTTGTGTCCTCCTTAGTGAAGACAGATCCAAAGTATTTTTTCAGCTGGTCTGCCATCTCTTTGTTGCCCATTATGAATTCACCTGATTCTACCTGTAAGGGACCTACATTTGTCTTCACCATTCTTTTTCTCATATCTGTAGAAGCTTTTGCAGTCAGTTCTTATGTTTTCTGCAAGCCTACTCTCGTATTCCATTTTCCCTTTCTGAATTAAACCCTTTGTCCTCCTCTGCTGAATTTTAAATTTGTCCCAGTCTTCAGGTTTGCTGCTTTTTCAGGCCAATTTATATGCCTCTGTCCCTGATTTCCCTTGTTAGCCATGGATGAGCCACCTTCCCTGTTTTGCTCTTACGCCAGACAGGGATGTACAGTGGTTGAAGTTATCCATGTGTTCTTTAAATGTGTGCCATTGCCTATCCACTGTCAACCCCTTAAGTATCCTTTGCCAGCTTATCCTAGCCAACGCACATCTCATACCATCTAAGCTAGCTTTTCACTAGCTTAAGTCTCAGACTTCACTGTGTCACTCTCCATCTTAATGAAGAATTCTACCATATTATGGTCACTTTTCCCCCCAAAATCTTGCACCACAAGGTTACTAATTAATCCTCTCTCATTACGCAATAGCCAGTCTAGGATGGCCTGCTCTCTAGTTGGTTCCTCGACATATTGGTCGAGAAAATCATCCCTCATACATTCCAGGAAGCCCTCCTCCATCGCATTGCCACCAGTTTGGTGAGCCCAATCAATATGCAGATTGAAGCCACCCATAATAATTGCTGTACCCTTATTGCATGAATCTTTAATTTCCTGCTTGATGCTATCCCCAACCTCACTACTACTGTTTGGTGGTCTGTACACAACTCCCACTAACATTTTTTGTCCTTTGGTGTTCTGCAGCTCCATCCATACAGATTTCACATCGTCCAGGCTAATGGCCTTCCTCACTATTGCAATAATCTCTTTAACCAGAAACGCTGCCCCACCCCCTTTTCTTTCCGTCTATCTTTCCTGAATATTGAATACCCCTGGAGATTGAGTTTCCATCCCTGGTCACCCTGTAGCCAGGTCTCCGTGATCCCAATTACATCATATCCGTTAATGACTGTTTGCACAGCTATTTCATCCACCTTATTACAAGCACTCCTCGCATTGAGACACAGAACCTTCAGAGTTTTTTTGGCTTTTGTTGCTCTCTTAGAACGTGGCCCTCTTTGATTTTTGTCTTTGGTTTCTCTGCCTTCCATTTTTCCCCTTACTGCCTTTTGTTTCTGTCCCCACTTTACTTCCCTCTGACTTCCTGCATCGGTTCCCATCCCACTACCTCATTAGTTTAAACCCTCCCCAACAACACGCGGTAGCACAGTGGTTAGCACTGCTGCTTCACAGCTCCAGGGTCCCGGGTTCGATTCCCGGCTCGGGTCACTGTCTGTGTGGAGTTTGCGCATTCTCCTCGTGTCTGCGTGGGTTTCCTCCGGGTGCTCCGGTTTCCTCCCACAGTCCAAAGATGTGCGGGTTAAGTTGATTGGCCAGGTTAAAAATTGCCCCTTAGAGTCCTGGGATGCGTAGGTTAGAGGGATTAGCGGGTAAAAAAAGGGATTAGCGGGTAGGGCCTGGGTGGGATTGTGGTCGGTGCAGACTCGATGGGTCGAATGGCCTCCTTCTGCACTGTAGGGTTTCTATGATTCTATGATTCAAACACTCCCTGTTGGACATTGGTTCCAGTCCTGCCCAGGTGCAGACCATCTGATTTGTACTGGTCCCACCTCCCTCAGAACCCTTTCCAATATCCCAGAAATTTGAATCCCTCCCTCTTGCACCATCCCTCAAGCCACATGTTCATCTTAGCTATCTTGACATTCCTACTCTGACTAGCACGTGGCACTGTTAGCAATCATGGGATTACTACCTTTGATGTCCTACTTTTTAGTCTAAATCCCAACTCCCTAAATTCAACTTGTAGGACCTCATCCTGTTTTTTACCTATATCGTTGGTGCCTATATGCACCACGACAGCTGGCTGTTCACCCTCCCCCTCCAGAATGCCCTACAGGTGCTCCGAGACACCCTTGACCTTTGCACCAAGGAGGCAACGTACCATCCTGGAGTCTCATTTGCGTCTGCAGAAACACCTGTTTATTCCCCTTACAATTGAATCCCCTATCACTATAGCTCTACCACTATTTCCCTGCCCGCCAGCGCAGCAGAGCCAGCCACGGTGCCATGAACCTGGCTTCTGCCACCTTCCCCTGGTGAGCCATCACCCCTAACAGTATTCGAAACAGTATATCTGTTTTGGAGGGAGATGACCACAGGGGACCCCTGCACTGCCTTCCTACTCTTCCTCTGTCTGGTGGTCACCCATTTCCTATCTCCCTCAGTAATTTTTATCTGCAGTGTGACCAACTCACCGAACGTACTATCCATGACTTGCTCAGCACCGCGGATGCTCCAGAATGAATCCATCCGCAGCTCCAGTGCCATCAAGCAGTCTAACAGGGCTGCAGCTGGACACCCTTCTTGCACTTGAAGGTGCCGGGGACACCAGAAGAATCTCTGAATTCGCACATCGCGCAAGGAGAGCATAACACGGGTCTGGGATCTCATGCCATGACTTAACCCTTAAGTTAACTCACAGCAACAACTACAATGCCAAGAGAAAACAGAAAAAAAAAAGAAAAATCAGCCAATCACTTACCTGCTGGCTGTGACGTCACGGTTCGATTTCCTTCCACCTCTCACTTGCCCTCGAGTCTCCCTCGCAGGTCCGCCTCTCTGCTCCTCCCGAAGATGAGCACCTCCTTCCCCTCAGCACCGAATTCCCTCTCAGCTCTGAATTCCCGATACCCTCACACTGGCTGAATCTCACTCCAGCTGCAGTCTCTCTCCCATAGGCATGCGCAAGCTCACTGGTCATGCGCTTGCTAAAACCACTGCCTTAAATACAGCTGAGGTGAGCTGAGATGACTCACACACCAGTTAAAATTCCGAAGTGTTCACACCTATTGAGGCCCTCATCAGGCTTCAGTTGATTGACAGATAATTGCCACTTATCTGTTTCTATTCCTCTGGCGAGCAGATTTGAGAATAAGAACAGGGATGTTTTACTGCAATTGTACAGGGCATTGGTGAGGCCACACCTGGAGTATAGTGTGCAGTTTTGGTGTCCTTATCTGAGGAAGGATGTCCTTGCTATAGAGGGAGTGCAGCGAAAGTTTATCAGACTGATTCCTGGGATGGCAGGTCTGTCATATGAGGATAAACTAAGTCAGTTAGGATTATATTCACTGGAAGTTAGAAAAGTGAGAGGGGATCACGTAGGAACTTATAAAATTCTAACAGGGCAGCACAGCGGCACAGTGGTTAGTACTGCTGCCTTACAGCGCCAGGGACCCGGGTTCAATTCCGGCCACGGGTGTTTGTCTTTGTGGAGTTTGCACGTTCTCCCCGTGTCTGTGTGGATTTTCTCCGGGTGCTCCGGTTTCCTCCCACAATCCAAAGGTGTGCGGGTTATTTTGATTGGCCATGGTAAATTGCCACTTAAGTGTCAGGGGGATTGGTGGGGTGGATGCGTGGAGTTGCGGGGATGGGGCCTGGATGGGATTGTTGTCGGTGTGGGCTTGATGGGCCAAGAGGCTTCTTTCTGCACTGTAGGGATTCTATGATTAGTCAGGGTAGATTCAGAAATAATTCAGAAAGAAGCTTTATAGAACCTTAGTTAGGCCGCACTTGGAATAGAGTGTTCAATTCTGGTCGCCACGCTACCAGAAGGATGTGGAGGCTTTGGAGAGGGTACAGAAAAGATTTACCAGGATGTTGCCTGGCATGGAGGGCATTAGCTATGAGGAGAGGTTGGAGAAACTTGGTTTGTTCTCACTGGAATGACAAAGGTTGAGGGGCGACCTGATAGAAGTCTACAAGATTATGAGAAGCATGGACAGAGTGGATAGTCAGAAGCTTTTTCCCAGGGTGGAAGAGTCAATTACTAGGGAGCACAGGTTTAAGGTGTGAAGGAGGAAATTTTCCAGAAAACCATATTTGTATCATTAAACATATTTTTATTGGACTAATTGGCACCACTCATAATGGGCCAACAATGCAGAGGGGCACCCCCGGATGGATATTCGATCGGGTCTCCCCCTGCACAGCTGAGAGACTCACGAATTTCAGAAACTGCGGGAGATCCCTAATCTGCCTAGCAACAGCCTGTAGCTGCATTTTAAACTGGTCAAGGACGATCAAGACCCCTATGAAACGAGCCATAGAGTGGGTTATCAAAACCAAGCTATCACTGAAACATTACTAATTCGGCCAAGGCAGACATAAAAATCTGATAAACCAAGATATAAGAATAAAAGGTTAGAATGAAGTACTCCAGACATCCAACAAGACAGGATAACATTAACACTCAATCTCACAAGCAGGAAACACAGACACGGGACAATAGGATCAAATTCAAATAAGGGGACACATAGAGATGATAATGGGAAACGCATTTAGACACCGGGGCAGGACCAAGTAATCCCATTAACACGAACACACACCATACAAATGCAAATTGACAAGCCTCCCAGAGAACTTCCTGACCTGACAGACCACTTTATACATATTGTAAAAAGATGCATAATCAAATGTTCCCGCTCAAATTTGGAGCCCTATAAAGATCCAGGGCTGATGTAATCCAATGGAGATCAACGTGGCCAAGCCACTGTTTCTGAGCTGGCTACGGGGGTCTCCCTAGGATCCTAGTAAATTGTACAATAAAGACACGCTTTGAACCTTGATTTGCGACTCGGCTTCTATTCTGTGCTGGTAAGGGATTTTTCCCTACAACAAAATGGCGTAGTCACGGCAGGATTTGATATCTGACTTCTGACTGATGGCCACAGTTTGAAAGTCGGGATCAAATTTAAACGAATCTGATACAAATCCAGAGCAGTCAAAGGCGAGTGCAGGTCTCCGTTCAAAGTGAGGTACCTTTAAGGGTTAGGGTTTGTCTGTTTTAAGTATTGTTGTCTTGTAGAACTGTATAATCTTGCCTAAGTTTTTAAATTGAAACAGAAGTCCGCACTAAAGAGGTACAGGTCAGAACGACCGCGTGGAAGAAGGTAAGTAACTTTTAACTTTAATAGGAGTAAAGGACCAGAGGTAAAGATAACAGGTTTTGGGCTATTTGATAACAGGAATTAAGACTAATATAAAGATAAGTACCGCATGCAGAACTAATTGGTGTAACTAACCCAGGATTGTAAATGAAACCGCTGTCTGTGCCAAGGCAATAGGACAAGGGAGTGCTTGACTCAAGGTGCCCTACCCTAAACTGGACGTTAAGAGGAGAAATCTCCCACGCTAAGGTTGGGTTTTGAAGCGGGCGCTAAGAGGCACAGGCACTCAGGGTGCAAGGCACGGACAGTGTAAATCGGGTAACAACACTGACTCTGAAGGGACGAACAACCTCAGAGTCGATACAGTTACTAACTATAACAGGGGCTTTGATAACAGAGTACAGGTGTGTAAGTGTTGAGGAAAAGTGGACCCGATCCATCCTGACCAAGAGACACGACGACGGAGGATCCATTAGGGACCCGGGCGGAGTTTGATAACCTTGTTCGTCTGTAGGGAACACCACAGCCCATAGCAGGATACCCGGTTTTGGGGGGTAACGGATCAACCCTGCTAGTGGGGGTGGTGGCCGAGCGGGAGGCGTTGTACTTAGAGGGGCTGGGAACAGGGGCGGACAAACCCACTAAACAACCAGCACACATCCCAATAAGACAACACAAAATAGTCCAAGCGTGAGGTGTCAGGAATAGTTGGGGGAGCCCAGGGGAAAGAGACCCACTGGAACCTCACTACGAGAACCTACAGCAATACAGACGGTGCTGGGGCAGTATCAGTGACAGGAGATAAGGGAGAGAGTTGAGGCACTTTTACTGTAGCAGCCAGCATACGGGGGTTGCAGGACTGCTAGACAGAAAAATGGCAGACCACGTTGTTAAGGGAGAAACTGCAGTAGCTCTCATTTTGAAGTATCTGTTAGCCAGAGAAGCGATTGTTGCAAAGATGAAACGGAATGGGTGGAACGCATCACAAACTTTAGAAGATCAAAGAAAGTGGGTAGACGGAGTTAAACGGGACAAAACAAAAGTAATGGGAGTAATATTAGTGACCCAGTTAGCTGGACTAATTGAGGAAGTAAATGCCTCTATGGAGGAGAGACACAAAGAGACAGAGCAAATTAAAGTATTACAGGAGAGAGTGAGGGAATTAGAATACAGAAACCACACTGCGGAGATAACGCAGAGATCAGAGGAAACGGACCCTCGGCGCCCATACGAGTCAGTGCAGAAACATACAGCCACTCCAGCATCAAAAGAAAACATAGACAATTATAATCTAGCGCCAGTCACGAGAGGAGGGACGTTAGCACAACCAAAGGCAACCTATAAGCCTTTTACGCCAGGGGAAAGGCAGCAGATGGATAGGAGAGATCTTAGTTTTTGTATTTCAGTGTGTTTGTGAGATCTGGTAGCTTGTCGAATGTAGGTGGTTGTTGTTGTAATTAGATTGAGAGCAGGGAGCTCTTTGTTCCTGTGGAATGTTTGCTACAGGCAGTGGGTGCAGTACATTGCACCTTGGTTTAGCCTCAGGGGGGCTGGGAGAGTGTTAAAACTGTAAAGATTCAAGTGATAGGATTTCTTGAATTTACTTCTGCTTTGAGTCAATTACAGTTTGGAAAAAAGAAGAATAAAAGCGATTGTCTTAATCAATGTTCAGTATTCTCTTTGAATGTTTTACACTCATCCCAGTCTGAAATGATAAGTTTGAATGAAAAAGGATGTACTGTGGAATGACTTTTGGAAGCTTCCATGTGTGTGTGTGTGTGTGTTTAAACAAAGTGGTTGCGTGGATGCTTTGTTGTTGTTTGTTTTAATGTTAAGAAAGGATTTAAACCTTGGAAGGAAGCATGTGCTCTTTCCTTTGTCTTGAAGTAGAAATTATAAGAGTTAGTTGAGGAGTTAAGAGAAGAAAATAAGTTATTTTGTGGAAAGGTAGAAAAGCAGGAACAAAAGACTGAGGTCTATGAATTAGTTTAAAGTATATCAAGTCAGTGAAATACAGTATTAATCGCAGAATATCGCGATTTGCGAACGTCAGATAGTTTAGTATTCGGAACTAGTTAAAATTATGTACTGCCGTCGGAATTTCATGAGCCATCAAGGTTCAAGGTTTGCCAAATATAAAAGCACTGCAAAGCTTAAAACCTAGCCAGTTAAGAAACCAAAATGTTCCTAATCAAATAACTGGTATGTATTGTACCTGCTTTGATTTTGATTCGGCGCCTGTTACTTTTCCTAGAGTGCGGGGGTTTCGATCTGGAGCTCAGTTTAAAAAAAAAAGAAACGGCTTAAATTAAAAGGGTTTGGATATCACGGGTACGATGTGTAAAGTGGTATGATACAACTGCCGCTTGATTATTTTTATTATACAGTATAGCACTGCCATATAGACACAAGAATAACATCAAATCCTGAAAAGCCTTAACCAACTTTGTATGATATATTCATATACTATATTGGGCATTGATAAAGACATAATTATTTTGTGAAGTACTGTGGTGTAGCGCTTGCACGCAAACAAATGATCAAATTAGAGATAGTGTAAGAGTACTCATATAAAGATCGGAACTGTATGGCATGTGATTTTAATGGGGAAAGCGATGTCTTTTGATAAGATTACATACAAATGAATGGATGTCCAATTGCAGCCAAAAAAGGCCAGTACAAAGTGTTATTTAATTCACACTAAGCTTGCTATGGATGGGGGATGCCAATTCAAGTTGATTCGGACCAGGGAACACATTTCACAGGAAAGGTTCTGAAAAACATTTGCCAACTATTAGGAATAAAACAAAAATTTCACATCCCCTATCACCCACAAAGTTCCGGGATGGTGGAGAGGATGAATCGGACTCTAAAAATAACAATGGCAAAAGCAATGCAATCCTCAGGTAGAAATTGGACAGAAGTCCTACCTGCAGTTCTGATGAGGCTTAGGGCGACCACAAATCGAACTACTGGCTTGACTCCATACGAGCTGATGACCGGGCGAGCAATGCACTTACCCGAAAACATTATTACAGGCTGGACAGATGTGGGTCCGATAAAAGATAGGATCCGACAATACATCCGAGACCTTAGCACCCAATTGAAGGGGATGCGCCGGTCCGTAATTTCTAATCAGGCACAGGTCGACGCAGAGGGGGACTCAGAAATATTACCAGAAGTCCCAAAAGCCGGGAGCCGGGTATTAACAAAAGTGCTTCCTGCAAAACCAGGATTTGCCCCAAGATGGCACGGACCTTACGAGGTCATTATTAGCGGAGATACCTGTGCCTGTATAGATATAAGGGGACAAGGGGTCTGGAAACACTGGACCCAATTAAAACTATATGAGGACAAATGAACTAAAAAATACCGTTTTGCTCATTCAACTTCCACAGGAACCAGGACCAGATCTACTATCAAGACGTCGGAACCAACTACTTTTAATTTAATTGCCTGTTTATTTTCTGTATATACTGTAATTGTAAAATATTGTTGAAAAAAAAAAGAGCGATATGGGAACAGGGACATATCTGATAATAACCCTGACCATTGTAAATACACTCCAACATATGGGGGTTAGGGGAGCAGAACCACCAATCATGGAAGGAAACCTATTCCTGAAAACACACATCCAGATCTATGGGAATAGGACCGCTTGTTACCCCTCAGCGCGATCAGTAAACTCCCTATTCATCGCAACACCAGGGTGGCTCCCACAAGAGTTATTCACTATTGACACATCGGGGGCACCCTGCAAAGAACATATTGGGTACTTTAAGCAAGGGATACAAGGAAGGTGTGTAGAGCTCACTGAGCCGGGAATTCTAAGGGGGACGGGACCCCAACCGGAGGAGACACATGGGAACTACCCACAATGTTTTAAGGGAGAGGGATGGGGGTGCGTGCATGCCTTTGTCCCTAAAAATGATTCATGCGCTGAGGCACATTGTGCTCTCCAGGAGTGCCGGGTCCGGGAAGGACACTTCACTTGTGACTGCAAGCAACAAAAATGCATTGCAGTCACCGCGGGTAGGCAGCTTATGTGTGGCAAGTGCAACAGCACCCACGTAAGCTCAGCCTCAGGGACATATCCATTTGATTCTCACCAAGAGGTACAATCAAGTGGACAGCCCAGGGGGAGGGAAGGTTCCACAAGATGGGGCCATGCGGTCAAACGACCCCGGGGTAATGCATGTTATCGGGTTAAAGACGGGTACGTGTTTTTATTTAAAAATGTATATATGACGGCCACAGACAGGCCTCCAAGGTTCTTTTCCGTAGGGACAATCAGACCTCTCACGGTTCCATGCCCAAGTGAAGGGCATGTCCAGAAACGCATAGTGACCAGGGCCATCAGCGCAGAATTTTGCTCCGACTGGCAGGCCCCTGTCACACTAGGGTCTTCTTTAGGATATGGATTTCTGGGGACACTATCCCTGGGAGGCGCCGCAGGGGTGATCAGTGCCAGTAATAGGAACTTCTTCATATGTGGACTGACCATTTTAGGAAACAACCCCCTACAAGCATTAGGCGCAATTGACCAAGAACTCGCAGAACTCAGACTATACACACAACAAACGAGATATGCGGTGGACTATCAGCTAGCCAGACAAGGGGGGGTATGCACCATCATCAAGGAAAAATGCATCACATACGTACACGACGAGACACTAAACATAACAGCAGCCATGTCCGGGATACAAAAGCAATTGGATAACTTTAAACAGGGGTTAACAGGGACTGATGGGTGGTTAGGATGGCTGTTTAACACAGTTTGGGGAGCATATATTATGAAGGGATTAATCCTAGTAGTAGCCATCCTGTTCACACTCTGCCTTGGCCTAACCTGTATTAAAGTGATATGTGCAAATATTACATCAAGAATGCTACCCACTGCCAGTATCCAGATGCAAGAACTTAACAACGACCCAGAAGAGGAGGAACAACGGCAAGGACAACAGCTGTACAAATCACTGTTCCTCTGAAGGTCGTCCATGGGGGGTCAGCCATGAATGGCACCCCCTGGACGAGAGGAGGGACTGAAGGAGGAAATTTTCCAGAAAACCATATTTGTATCATTAAACATATTTTTATTGGACTAATTGGCACCACTCATAATGGGCCAACAATGCAGAGGGGCACCCCCGGATGGATATTCGATCGGGTCTCCCCCTGCACAGCTGAGAGACTCACGAATTTCAGAAACTGCGGGAGATCCCTAATCTGCCTAGCAACAGCCTGTAGCTGCATTTTAAACTGGTCAAGGACGATCAAGACCCCTATGAAACGAGCCATAGAGTGGGTTATCAAAACCAAGCTATCACTGAAACATTACTAATTCGGCCAAGGCAGACATAAAAATCTGATAAACCAAGATATAAGAATAAAAGGTTAGAATGAAGTACTCCAGACATCCAACAAGACAGGATAACATTAACACTCAATCTCACAAGCAGGAAACACAGACACGGGACAATAGGATCAAATTCAAATAAGGGGACACATAGAGATGATAATGGGAAACGCATTTAGACACCGGGGCAGGACCAAGTAATCCCATTAACACGAACACACACCATACAAATGCAAATTGACAAGCCTCCCAGAGAACTTCCTGACCTGACAGACCACTTTATACATATTGTAAAAAGATGCATAATCAAATGTTCCCGCTCAAATTTGGAGCCCTATAAAGATCCAGGGCTGATGTAATCCAATGGAGATCAACGTGGCCAAGCCACTGTTTCTGAGCTGGCTACGGGGGTCTCCCTAGGATCCTAGTAAATTGTACAATAAAGACACGCTTTGAACCTTGATTTGCGACTCGGCTTCTATTCTGTGCTGGTAAGGGATTTTTCCCTACAACAGGTGCAAGGGGCAAGGTTTAAAGGAGATGTATGAGGCAAGTTTTTTACACAGAAGGTGGCGGTTGCCTGGAACTTGCTGCCGGGGGAGATAGTGGAAGCAGATACGATAGAGACATTTAAAGGGCATCTTGACAAATACATGAAAAGGATGGGAATAGAGGGATATAGTCCCTAGAAGGCTGGGGGATTTTAGTTCAGTCGGGCAGCATGGTCGGTGCAGGCTTGGAGGGCCGAAGGACCTGTTCCTGTGCTGTAATTTTCTTTGTAAGGTTCCCAATGGTGGGAGAGTCCTGACCTAGGGATCACAGTTTGAGGATAAGGGGTAAATCTCTTCACCCAGAGAGTGGTGAATCTGTGGAATTCACAACTACAGAATTTCTTCACCCAGAAGGTGGTGAATGTGTGGAATTCATTATCACAGAATGTAGTTGAGGCCAAAACATTGTGTGATTTCAAGAAGAAATTAGATGTAGCTCTTGGAGCTAAAGGGATCAAGGAATATGGGGGATGGGGGGGATCAGGGTATTGAATTTGATGATCACCTTGATCCAAATGAATGGTGGAACAGGCTCAAAGGGCTGAATGGCCGACACCTGCTTTTGTTTTCTATGTTTTTATGTTTCTATGTTATGCATTGTACTGGCTCTTATTTTCCAGCATCCATATCTACTGGATTAAATTCCATCAGCATTTAACTCTATTGATTTGCAGATCTGAAGGAAAACCTTTGACCGAATAACTTTGAATCGTTCATGGGGCATTGTATCCACTCAACTGCTCTTTTGTCTGAGTAATTGGTCTCCCGTCATATCATTCAGAGACAAAAGTTAAAAGACGGTGTCTCTCTTTTGCTGTAACTTTTTCCCTATTTCTCTCTTGGCCACCACTTTTGTCTCTCTCTCTCTCCCTCTTTCTCTCCTGTGGCTCCTGAATTTCTTCCCATTCTTGTATCCACTGTGTTCCGTCTGTTCCTGACATTTTTCCCCCTATTCTTACTCTCTCCATGCTTCTGTAAGGAAAACAATAATGTTGCAGTTGCTATAGCAATGGTTGTGTGTGTAAAATCTTTAAAAGGTTTCATATATCATTCACATATACCCACCTGGCACGGGCGGCATGGCGGCACAGTTGTTAGCATTGCTGCCTCACAGCGCCTGGAACGCGGGTTCGATCACTGTCTGTGTGGAGTTTGTACATTCTCCCCGTGTCTACGTGGGTTTCCTCCGGGTGCTCCAGTTTCCTCCCACAGCCCAAAGATGTGCAGGTTGGGGGTATTGGCCAAGCTAAATTCTCCCTCAGTGTACCCGAACAGGTGCCGGAGTGTGGTGACCAGGGGATTTTCGAAGTAAAGTTAAAGTTTATTTATTAGTCACAAGTAAGTCTTACATTAACACTGCAATGAAGTTACTGTGAAATTCCCCTAGTCGTCACACTTCGGTGCCTGTTCAGGTCAATGCACCTAACCAGCACGTCTTTCAGACTGTGGGTGGAAACCGGAGCACCTGGAGGAAACCCACACAGATACGGGGAGAATGTGCAGCCTCCTCACAGACAGTGACCCAAGCCGGGAATCGAACCCGGGTCCCTGGCGCTGTGAGGCAGCAGTGCTAACTACTGTGCCACTGTGCCGCCTACTTGTGACTAATAAATAAACTTTACTTTACCCCCCCAAATGTAGATTTCCTTTCTGGATATTTGCCGACACTGGGGATTTTATTTAGCAATCCAACAGGCTGGATAAACGGTGTTAACTGTCAATATGATTTAGTAGATGCTTGATGGCCGGCGCAGACACAATGGGCTGAAGGGCCTCTCTTTGTGCTGTAAAACTCTCTCGGGTCAATTTTCAGCCCACATTTGCCATCGGAGGAAACATGACTTTCTCTGTGGAAACCGTGTCCTGCAATTTTCCCCGCTCCTCACCAGTGACGTAGCAAGATTGATGCCCACAAGGGGCAAGAATCTCATTCAATATATTTTAATATAATTAAAAGGCCCCCCCCTCCATATATTCACATATATATAGCCGTATTTTCAAACCTGGCCAACGTGACGTAAAGGTCAGTATAGCCCCAGGGCAGTGGGACATGGCCAGGTAGTGGCCTGGCTCTGCCCTCTGGCACTGCCCTGGCACAGGTTTGCAAGCAACCTTTGGTGGGGGCAATGCTGGGGCAGACTCCAGTGGGAGCTTCATTTACTTGTGGTGGTGGGGGGGAGGGGGGGTGGGAGCGAATTTGGAAACGGTGGGGATGCCAGTGGAGTGGGAGAGAGAGAGTGAAGTCAGTGATGACTTTGTGGGGGGGAAGGCGGAGAAGAAGGGGTCCAATGCCGGCGATGTTTAAAGAAGATGGGGGGGGGGGCGGTGGTTTGGTGGTGAGGTGCCAGCAATAACTGTTGGTGTGGGAGGCACAGGGGCTGCGGGGAGAGAGATGCCACCTTTGATTGTGGGGAGAGCAGGGGTGAGGTGCAATGCCAGCTTTGATGTTGGGGGAGGGAGTGGGGTGGAGTTGGGATGTCGGCTTTGATTTACTCGGGTGTTGCCGTGCCGCTTTGATGACAGATTTGATCGCGGGGGGAGAAGGATGCCAGATTTGATCACAGGGGAAGAGCAATGCAAGCTCTGGTCGCGGGGTGCCCCAAGCTCAGTGCAGCCGCCTTTGCCAGCGCGTTTCGGCTCCACTCCTCAACATGCCAGCGTGAAACATGTCCACCTGTTTTTTTTGACAAAGTGTCATAAGATCTGGTGAGAAAACCTGCCTGAGGAACACCCCTGACAATCCCGCCCAATGACTCTAACTGTACTGCAATCTAGAGCTAGAGGCAGGCTTAAGATTGGAGGCAAGATAGGCCTGGTTTAGAGAATGGAAACCCTAGGAATGGAGTGAGCCAGGGGGTGAGCATCTTTGAGCGAGCTATCAGTTAGTTCCTCACCCATGCTCTGTCCCTGAATTCTGCAATGTATTTTCCTCTTTAAGTACATATCCACTCTGCTTTTGAGAATTGCTATTAAATTTGCTTCAAGGATTTCAGGAGTACAACCCTAGGACAGAGCAAATTTGATCAACAATGTTCTGGTAAATCGATAAACCATCAATTAATCAAGGAATTTCATGGAGTCAGTCCTGAAACATGGTTACATTTTTGTATACCTGATAGTCCATGGGATAAATCAGCTCACTCAAAAGCCATGCTCACAAAAACACAATATTGATGTCACTCATTTATTCAATGGCAATGTATGTGGGTTTGTGACATATTGGTTAAGTCCATTGGTTCCAGGTTTGCAGCTGGAACCTACAGAGCAAAGCGTGGGGAGACAATGGCCCAGTGGTATTATCGCTAGACTATTAATCCAGAAACTCAGCTAATGTTCTGAGGACCCGGGTTCGAATTCCGCAACTGCAGTTGGTGGAATTTAAATTCAATAAAAAATATCTGGAATTAAGAATCTACTGATGACAGCTTCTTCCTTGCTGCCATCAGACTTTGAATGGACCTACCTCGCACCATGGGCAGCACGGTGGCACAGAGGCTAGCGTTGCTGCCTCACAATGTCAGGGAACTGGGTTCAATCCCCGGCTTGGGTCGCTGTCTGTGTGGAGTTTGCACATTCTCCCCGCGTCTGCGTGGGTTTCCTCCGGATGCTCCAGTTTCCTCCCACAGTCCAAAATTGTGCAGGTTAAGTGGATTAGCCATGTTAATTTGCCCCTTAGTGTCAGGGGGACTAGGTGGGGTAAAAGCATGGGGTTATGGGGATAGGGCCTGGGTGGGATTGTGGTTGGTGCTAATGTCGTGGTTCCCCAGGTGGCTATTGTTTGCTTTCCTTAATTAGTGATTGCTATATTACTTCTCTAGTTCCTCTAGTTCCTCCGCTTTGATCATATCGACTACACTTGATTATATTAGGTCGGGTCACACGAGGTTACTTTAGGTTATATACCCATCTCACTACTCACCTAAATCTGCTATATCATTTTACTAAAACCTGTGAATCTGAATTTCATACCTAGCTCATACAATATCTAATACAATTTCCCTTACAATCCCCCCTTTGAGGCTTCCCTAGCCTCATCCCAATTATCAAGCTCAAATAATCCCCTTGCTCAATCCCATTTGTATTTTATTTTAATCACTTTTCCCAGGCGATGTGGAGGAGCTGAATATTTTGGTCAGGGATCAGTGTCCCTATTCTAACTTTATCATAATTTGTCTATCCCGGTTCTGATTTTTGGGTTGCTCCTCCAGATTGCCTGCCCCTGACAGTCATCAGCCAAAAACCTTCCCACTCTTGTCTAGGGAAGGGAAAAAGACTGATTCCTGTGTACAGACTAAGTTCTCCTGGTTTCGTGCAGACTTCAGCAAGGTGCTGTTGTTTCCACAAGGTGATCTTCCACTATTGTAGTTATTTTACAGAGTGACGAGTTTCAACTTCGACCAAGGTCATTGTAAATCCACTCAGCGGGGGCGGCTCAAGATTTTCCCATTCCTCTGTTTTTTCTCTCGAGCGTGAGCTGCTTAGCACCCGCGTCACCATCTGCCGCGCTGCCATTCTGGTAAGGAAGGATCTCAGGGCGGGTAAAAAACAACAAAATATCAATCCCAGAATGATTATTGTTGCGATTGCTACAGCTCCAGCTTTGGCAAACCACGCCCCCCATCTTCCTAATATTCTGTCCAGCCAACTCCATACCTCATGCCCAAACCCAGCATTTTCTTTCACTTCTTTCTTAAGATTTTTTAACTTATTCATGGCTTGTGTAAATGACCCCTCTGGATTAGTGTTATTAGGGATAAATGTGCAGCACTGATCCCCAAACATAACACACACCCCTCCTTTCTCTGCCAGGAGCCAATCTAACGCCTGTCGATTTTGCCACGCCATTTTGCTGGTCGCATCCAACTGCTCTCCTAAGGCCTCCAGGGCATCATTCGTATAATTAATAAACCTCTGCTGATTATAATAGATGTAATTGATCCACTCAGTATTCTTGCTGGGTGTGATCCAAACAAAGAGGGATTCAAACCCTGCAGCTATTTCGTTCCTAGCTTTGAACTCATTCGGGATGCCGCGGGGCTGTCCGATTGCGTCCAATTTTACCGTAGGGTCAGGGGTATATGCCCTCTTAACTTTTTGTGATTTAATTTCTTTTTCCACCGGTAGTATCACAGTGCTCTGGGCAAGCATAACTCGGGCACATAGTCCCTTCCAATTCTGTGGTAATTTTGCCAATAGCCCTTTCTCCGGGCCACAAAGCCACCAGAGATCGGCCAGTTGATTTTCTTGATAGTCTAACACATAAGGAGGGGGTGCCTATCCCCCTCCTGAGATGATCAGATTAAGAACATCGGTTATATTCCAAATCCTTTCACACTCTCCTGTGTAATTTCCCACACTACTTCCTGTGCTACTTTCCCTCCAATAGCAATCTTGGATTTGTAAGTTGGGCTCTACACTCCATTCCTTTGGGACCGCGTCCACTGCCGTTTTTGGCCACTTTGGACATCTGTGGGTCAAGTTGTAGATGCCCTTTTTTACCCCAGCAAACAGGATGCAGTGGTATTGACACAACGGCGGCTCACCTTTACAAAGGTTATCACATGCGGATCCGGAACAGTTTATCTTCTCATACGAGTAGTTCCGATTCCCTATCATATGATACCGTATATATGTGGTATATGGACGGCAATTTTCCTTTCTCCAACTTTGTTTCCTGGTTCCACAGTCTCCTGATCCCCATGGTATATCAGTTACTTGGGTGTTAGGTTTCTCTGATGCACATACTACACACTCTTTCCCATCACTGTTTCTCTGACCTGTATACTCAGCCCATTTCCACCATTTGTTTTTCTGCGCTTTTTCCCAAATAGTATTTGTGCTCACTAATCGTTCACGTTTTGTTCGTCTTAATACTCTATCTTCCTGATTCTGCACCCTTATGTCTTCTGTATCCCATTCTCCTTTTCTATGGGTCACGGAAGTCCCTAAGGGAAATAGTTTCCAAGTCCCAGGTGGGGAATGGGGCCCCTTCCCTGTCCTCACCTCCCTCGGCACCTTGACTAATAGGCTCAGGCTGAGCATTTGTATCATCAGCCAGCTCATGTACAGAACTACTTTCATCATCCTCTATTCTTTTTGTTCTTCCTTGGCTCTGTTCCTCCTCCCCACGATTCTCCCCGTGTATTTCTATTTCTTCCTCGCTATCACCTCTATCCACTCTGTGTACTTCTTCAATTTCCCTTCTCTCCCCCACCCCTGGTACCGTTCTGGTACAATGGTTCAAGTGATACCACAGTGTACTGCCTTCTACTTGCAACGCCGTGGGAGACACTTTGGTGACTTCAAACGGTCCTTCTCGTCTCGGTTCGTTCCAACGTCTCCGGAACTTCCTGATGTATACTCGATCTCCAGGCTTGATCTGATGTTCTGTTACCGGATTCTCCTCCTCCTTGGCTTTTTCCTGTTCAAATATAGTTCTATGTATAACAGTTAATTGTTGTATATATTCTTTTGTGCTTTGATCTAAACATTCTAGCGTAGGACCTCCTGATCCCCTGATCTTAGGTACCGGCATTACTCTTCCTGTCATCATTTCATGTGGGCTCAAATGTGTGATTCTGTTTTCCTGACTCCTGTATTGCATTAGAGCCAATGGCAGAGCATCTATCCAGTTTTTCCCTGTTTCATTGCAAATTTTGCTTATTTTAGCCTTAAGGGTCCCGTTTGCTCTCTCCACCATTCCTTGGGATTGAGGGTGATATACGCATCCAAACTTCTGCTTTATTCGGAGTGCCGAGAGTGTCTCTCTCAGTGCCCTTCCTATAAAAGCAGATCCATTGTCTGAACTTAATTGCGTGGGTATGCCAAATCTTGGGATAATTTCTTTTGACAGGAAGTTAATCACCGTTCCAGATCCTTGATCTTTGGATGGCGTTGCTTCTATCCATCTGCTGAATCTATCAATAATCACTAGCATGTATCTTTTCCCCCTCACCACCTTTCCCATATCCACATAGTCCATGCATAGATGTTTAAATGGTCCTTCAGGAATGGGTATATGCCCTATTGGGGCAGTAATGCCCTTCCTGATATTATTCTGAGCACACACCTCACACTGACTTAGTATGTAGTCAATCGAGTTTTGCAGGTATGGTGACCAGAATCCTTCCTTCTTGATCTTTCTAGCCACTTCTCCTCTTGCACAGTGGTCCACTCCATGCGCTTCGCTAATTAGTACGGTTAGTAATGATGTGGGTGCTATGACTAATCCCTCCCCATTTCTCCATATCCTGTCCTGTTGTCCCTGTAGTGCTCCTCTATCTTTCCACATTGCCTTTTCAGCTACAGAGGTTTCCTCCTGTAATTGTGCTACATCCTCTAATGTGATATGAGGTTCGATATCCCCCGTACCTGGCCCTGGGTGTGGCCTTGCTATTTCTACTGGGGCTATCGTAGCCTCAATGCATCCTGACGCTTCTTTAGCTGCCTTGTCGGCTTTGGTGTTTCCCTGTGTGACGCTGTCTGCTCCCTTTTTATGCGCCTGACACTTAATTATGGCTAATTCCCTTGGACCCATCATGGCCCTTATTAAAGCCCTGATTTGACCTTCGTGTTGTATTGGTCCTCCTCCGCTTTTCATAAATCCCCTTTGCTTCCATATTGCCCCGAACAGATGGCAGACCCCGTGGGCATAGGCCGAATCAGTATAAATTTCCACTGCTTCCCCGTTTGCTAGCTCACATGCTCTGGTCAATGCTTTAAGTTCTGCCAGTTGGGCTGAACAGGGCTGTTCACATTTCTCTGCTTCTATGACTTCAAGTGTTTCCCCTTTCTGCTCAACTATGGCATAGCCTGCGTGGTTTCCTAAGTGATCCCTGTAACATGAGCCATCTACATACAGTATCCTTTTCCCTTCTGTCACTAGTCCCTCTGCTCTTAAATCTTTTCTCAGTTTCATAAATGTTTTTGCTTCTCTTAAGCATTCATGTTCTTCTCCTTCATGAGGTAATGGCATGTAATCAGCTGGATTTACTCTGTTGCACTTTATTATCGTGATATCTGGAAATGTGGTTAGCATTCGATAATGATGGATCCTAGCAGGTGTCAGCACAAATTTTCCTTGCTCAATCAATTCAGCTACCTTATGGTATACATGTATGTTTATCGGATATCCCATTGTGACCGTGGCTGCCTTTTCGTACGCCCACCAAGCTGCTGCCAGGCCTTGATAGCACGGAGGGTATCCCATTGCTACGTCGTCTAGCTTGGTACTGTAATATGCTACAGCCTGCCTTCGTTTACCCTTGCAATTTTCCTGCGTTAACATTGCTGTAGCAAATCCGGCTTCTCTGTTACTCACAAATAAGTCAAAGGGCTTGTCATAGGTCGGTAAAGCCAAGGCTGGTGCCTGTGCCATTTCTCTTTTCACGTTTTCAAATGCGTCTGAAGCATCTTTATCCCATTTTAGTTTGGCTTTTAATTCGTCACACCCTGCCTCCTTCATTATCTTTCGTAGTGCCTGCGTTTTTTCGGCATAGCTTTCCACCCATTCTGAACTGAATCCTGTCATTCTCAAAAATGTCATCATTTGTCCCACCGTCCGTGGTTTCGGAACTTTTAGTACTGCTTCTATTTGCTGTGAAGCTATCTCCTTCTGTCCTGCTGATATTTCTCTTCCCAAGTATTCTACCTTTTTCTGGCACAGCTGCAGCTTTTTCCTGGAAACTTTATGGCCCCCTTCTGCTTGTCTTTCCAATAGTTTTAAACTATCCTTCCTGCACTGTTCTTGTGTTTCTGTGCATAATAATAAATCATCCACATATTGTATCAGTGTTCCTTCCAACTGTATTCCTTCTAAATCTGCTCTCAACAGCTGATTGAATACATGTGGGGAATGTTTAAATCCTTGGGGCATCCTATTGTATGTGTATTGTTTCCCCTCGTACGTAAATGCAAAGAGATACTGACTTTCTTGAGCTAGTGGCACACTAAAAAATGCCGAACATAGGTCTATTACAGTAAACCATCTACTTTCAGGTGGTATATTTGTCATCAAGGTATAAGGGTTTGGAACCTCTGCTGGCATATCTTCCACTACCTCATTAATTGCCCTTAGGTCATGCACCAATCTCCATTTTTCTCCGTCCGCCTTTTTCACTGGTAGTAGCGGTGTATTACACCTGCTCCGGGTTTCTTTTAATACCCCTGCTTCTATCAATCCCTTAATTGTCCCTCTAATTCCTTCAATTGCTTCTGTCTTGATTGGGTATTGCGGCCTATACGGCCCCTGACGTCCTATCTTTAATCTGACTTCAACTGGATTAGCGTTTTTGACCCTCCCTACATCCGTGTCCTGTCTGGACCACAACTCCTGCGGGAGGGAGTTCAAATCCTGCTCTAACCTCTCTCTCCACTCCAGTTCCTGTTTCTCGATTTGCACTCCTATTGTTATCTGCTTCGGTTTCCCAAGCATTTTAACATCCAACATTATTTTCGTCATTTGTCCATTGCTGGACGTCCAAATATCTACATTGTCTGTCTGGACAAATTCTAAATCTTGTGCTCTCAACACCATTGGTCCTAGGTCTTTTGATCTGTATCCCGGATTCACTTTCAATGTGACATGTGGCTCCGCCCCAGATACAGAGAACCATTTGTTAACCCATTCATTCCTAACAATGGTGAGGGCCACTCCCTCTAGTCCGATTAAAATACTTCCTGACTTTATTTCCTGTTCTCGTCCCGCCTCCCTTTCCCATTTCTCCTGTATCTCAGGTTCCTGTCCTTCATCAAATATCATTGTACTGTGTAATTCTGTTCTTGGCCATTTGGCTTGTGGAACCCAGGTGTTTATAAGTTTTCCCCAAACTTCCCATATCTGTTTTTTAACTTGTTCCTCTATATCTCCCAACCAATATACATTAACCCCTTCCTTTCCTGGTATTTCAAGTGGATACATTCCCATCAAATCAATTCCTTGTTCAGTGCATTCTAATTTCAGTCCTAAACCTAGGATTGCATCCCTTCCCAATAGATTTAAAGGAGTTTTATCACATACTAAAATAGGTACATGGGTTGTCTTATTTCCAATGGTAACAGGCACCGGCGTCGTCATTCGAGCTAATGTTACTTTCCCCGAGAACCCCACAGTTTTTACAAACTGGTTTGACAATGGTAAGTGATCCGCATATTTCGTTTGCATGCACGTACATGTGGCGCCGGTGTCTATCATCATGGGGACCTCGATCCCTCCTACTCTAACGTTAACTATAGGTTCCTGCTCTGCAGTTTCTGTTATCTGTACGTACTGTCCTACCATTTCGGGGTTCTCTGGGCCTCCCTATGGGGAATTCTGATGGTTTACCGGCCCTTGAAACATCGGGATGCTGTTTGGCGATCCTTGGATCAGTTGTTGGCCTGTCTGCTGCTGGTTTTCTCCCTGTCTGGGGAAATTCCGCGGGCAATTCCTTTTTATGTGCCCTGCCTCCCCGCACCCCCAACACACACCTGAAGGGCCAGGCAGTGGTCCCTGTCTCGGAGTCTGATGATTAACCTGTCCCTGTCCTCTCTGATTCTGATAGGGTGGCCTACCACCTCCCTGTCCTTTCCCATTTCTATTCCAGTCAGTCTGACTTTGCAGGGCGTATGGGTTTTGATAATTTAGGCCATAGGCTCCTGGGTTCACGGACAGTGGGAAGGCAGAAATGTTATAGGTTATGACGGGCTGGCCTCCATCTCCGCTCCCCCCTTTGATTAGTGCAGGTATTTCCTCTGGCTTTTGCTCCACCATCATCGGTGCTATTTTTCTGGGTGCGAGATCCTCTTTTGCCTTTAGCTTATCCTTGCTTTTGATCTCCTCCAACTGTGCCTGAAGGAGTTTACGTTGTACCTCCTTCAGCTGTTTGTCTGCATTCTTTTCATCTTTGCGATGTCTCTCTACTGCATGGGCAACATAATCCACAAACTCTCGGTAATTTTTTGAGTCCAAGCCCACCACTTCCTCCAGCCTTGTCTTAGCTGGGGCTGGCAAGCCCTCTAGGATTGCAGCCCGGAACATGGAGTTGGTCAGTGGGTCTATTAGAATGTCCCTCTCCGTGTCCCTTCTCCACCTTTTTAATTGATTCTCCACATACACCACTGCATTCTCCTCCTCACCCAGTGGCTCTCCCTTTAGGGTTTTTACATCCATTCGATTGGGGTACATATCCCGCAGTGCCTGCCAGATGTCTTGGCGGTACTGGTCCATTAGTGTCCCATCCACCGCTGGGTCATAAGCTGCGGTCGGGATGCCAGCACGTCTCATTACTTCCGCCATTTGGTCCATTCCTAGCACCTTTGTCAGGAGAGCTTTGATGTCGCCCAGTGCCATCCTTTTTCCCACCATTCCTGCCTCCAACTGTCCAATCCACCTTCCAGCTCCATCCAAAATATTGGGTAATTCATTAATTAAATTAGGCAAATCCTGACCTGACCAAGGGATATACTGCGGTCTGCCACCCTTCAGAATCACCGGGAATACCCTTTTCCCTCTCCTATCCACATCTGGAAACTTTACAGGTGGGTGCCTTTCCCGCCTTGATTTTCTTTGCACCCCTAACATTGATTGGCTCTCTTCGTCTTCACTACTTTCTTCTGTTTCTCCTTCCTTTGGATTTCTTTTGCCAATATCTGTAATTCTAACCGGGGTCCTGATATCCACTTCCCCGTAGTCCCCTGTCCCGGCACTATCTTCCTCTCCCGGGCCAGAGGGTAGTAGGTTTTCACTTGCTCGTCTATGTGTATAAGAATCCTGTATCGGTCAGATCCCTTTATTAATTTCTCTAGGGTTTCCAATTTTATTTCGTCTATCCAATTCCTATCGACTACTCTTTCCCAATTTACATACGGCCACTCATTCTTTATCTCCTCTAAGTTAATTATGTGTGTAATCTTTTTCCAATCCAGTGTTGCTTCCGTTTTTGTTATTATTCAAAGATTAGTTATTTTCAATCTTGTCACCAGGCAGTTTTGTCAGGGTAATTTTTCAAGTTGTTAGTTATTACCCTACCTATATTCCGACTCTCTCTCTTATTTCTGTCCTTCACGCTGTTTTCTCAGACCAGTTTGTTCAAATTGGTCTTTTACTTCCTCTATTCTAGCTGCTACTCCCCTTTCCTGTGGTTAAAATCCACTCCTGTGCTTTTGGCTACTGTATTAGGTCCTGGAGCGATCTCTCACTGATCTCTCTCCCTCTCGGTTGACGTCCCTTACCCGAGGTCCTGGGTAGGTTTGGACTGGCAGATTTTCCCACACTTACTCTCTTCTGGGCAAGTCGTGACCTGAAAAACCCGCTCCAAACCGCTTGACTTAACCTAATTGCATTACTTTAGCGTTCGGCCTTTTTCCCGTCTCACTTTTTACCCATTCACAGACAATACAGTATTCGCAGCGCGCTTTTGCATGCAAAAATTCTGCTCTTCGGATCAGACTCAGTCTCTCAAAATTTTTACACAATTTGGTTTTACCTGTGCAGGATATCTTTTTGGGTTGGGGAGATCCAGGACCAGCAGAGAGCCGGGCGCACCGGGCCTCGAGAAAACCCCTTTCTGACAACAAGGATTTACATGCATGCAAGTCTGCTTACCTTGTTGACAGAAGGCCGGCTGGGGACTTCTCGGTTCCGGTTGGACCACCGTCTCCGCCACTCCTTCCAGATGCTTTTCTGGGCGATCTCTCACCAACCCTGCTAAGCAGCGCCAATTTTGTCGTGGTTCCCCAGGTGGCTATTGTTTGCTTTCCTTAATTAGTGATTGCTATATTACTTCTCTAGTTCCTCTAGTTCCTCCGCTTTGATCATATCGACTACACTTGATTATATTAGGTCGGGTCACACGAGGTTACTTTAGGTTATATACCCATCTCACTACTCACCTAAATCTGCTATATCATTTTACTAAAACCTGTGAATCTGAATTTCATACCTAGCTCATACAATATCTAATACAATTTCCCTTACACTAACTCGATGGGCCGAATGGCCTCCTTCTGCACTGCAGGATTCTATGATTAAGTTGATCTTTCTCTACACCCTAGCGATGACCGTAACACTATATTCTGCACTCTCTCCTTTCCTTCCCTATGTACGGTGTGCTTTGTCTGTATAGCGCATAAGAAACAATACTTTTCACTGTATACTAATGCACATGACAATAATAAATCAAATCAAATCATTGTCAATTGTTGGAAAAACCCGTCTGATTCACTAATGTCCTTTAGGGAAGGAAATCATTACCTGGTCTGGCCTACATTTGATTCCAGAACTACAGCAATGTGGTTGACTCTCAACTGCCCTTTGAAATGGCCTAGCAAGCCACTCAATTGTATCACCACAGTATGAAGTCTCATGACACCAGGTTAAAGTCCAACAGGTTTATTTGGTAGCACAAGCTTTCGGAGTGCTGCTCCTTCCTCAGGTGAGTGGTTGAAGGTCCTGTGCAATGAAGAGGTCTTGTTCAAACCAGTGAATGAAGATATTGGCATATTGAGGTGTGAATTTGGTCCCCATACCTGTTCCATGTGCCTGGATGAAGAACTGAGTCATAGAGTCATAGAGGTTTACAGCATGGAAACAGGCTCTTTGGCCCAACTTGTCCATGCCGCCCTTATTTTTTTTTTAAAACCCCGAAGCTAATCCCAATTGCCCGCATTTGGCCCGTATCCCTCTATACCCATCTTACCCATGTAACTATCTAAATGCTTTTTAAAAGATAAAATTGTACCCGCCTCTACTACTACCTCTGGCAGCTTGTTCCAGACACTCACTACCCTCTGTGTGAAAAAATTGCCCCTCTGGACACTTTTGTATCTCTCCCCTCTCACCTTAAACCTATGCCCTCTAGTTTTAGATTCCGCTACCTTTGGGAAAAGATATTGACTATCTACCTTGTCTTTGCCCCTCATTATTTTATAGACCTCTATAAGGTCACCCCTCATCATCCTACGCTCCAGAGAAAAAAGTCCCAGTCTATTCAGCCTCTCCTTATAACTCAATCCTTCAAGTCCCGGTGGCATCCTAGTAAATCTTTTCTGCACTCTTTCTAGTTTAATAATATCCTTTCTATAATAGGGTGACCAGAATTGCACACAGTATTCCAAGTGTGGCCTTACCAATGTCTTGTACAACTTCAACAAGATGTCCCAACTCCTGTATTCAATGTTCTGACCGATGAAACCAAGCATGCTGAATGCCTTCTTCACCACTCTGTCCACCTGTGAGTCCACTTTCAAGGAGCTATGAACATGTACCCCTAGATCTCTTTGTTCTGTAACTCTCCCCAATGCCCTACCATTAACTGAGTAAGTCCTGCCCTGGTTCAATCTACCAAAATGCATTACCTTGCATTTGTCTAAATTAAACTCCATCTGCCATTTGTCAGCCCACTGGCCCAATTGATCAGGATCCCGCTGCAATTGGAGATAACCTTCCTCACTGTCCACCATGCCACCAATCTTGGTGTCAACTGGTTGTTGAAGGTAAAGACATAGTGGTTTAGGATGAAGGGATGAGTTGTAGAATTGCATCTGGAGATTGGCAGTTGTTGGCATTGAGTACTGAGGCAGCTGCAGCAATGCGATCGTCATGGCGGATGCTGGCGTAGACTGCCGAGACATCCATTGTGATGAGGAGTGCTCCTGGTTCAATGCTCCATGAGTGCTGAGTTTCTGTAAGAAGTCCATAGTGACACGACAGAAGCTGGGTGTTCCTTGTACGATGGGTTTCAAGATGCCCTCGACGTAGCCGGAGAGGTTCTCACACAAGGCCCATTGCCTGATACGATGGGATGGCCGGGTGTGTTGGCCTTGTGTATCTTCGGGAGGCAGCAGAGATCTCCAACACGGGGAGTACGTGGGATGAGAGCATAGAGGGTGCTCTGAAGGTCCGGATCAAAGGTCTTGATCAGTCTGTTGAGTTGGCGGGTGTGTTCTTTGGTCAGATCTGCGGGTAACTGTCTGTAGTGTTCCTGGTTGTTCAGTTGTCGGTACACTTCTTCGCAGTAATCTGTTCTGTTCAGTATGACGATGGCCCCTCCTTTGTCTGCTGGTTTGATGACAATGTTGCGGTTGGTCTTGAGAGCGCGGATGGTGTTGCGTTGTGCTTGGGTGATGTTCGGGGCTGTCTTGTGAGTGCGGCTGATGAATCTGGCATTGACGTATCTCCTGACGGCTTGGGCATACATGTCGAGTCGAGGGCAGTGGCCTTCCGGAGGAATCCAATTCGACTCTTTCCTCTTCAGTTGCTGCACCGCAGATCTCTCTGTCGGCTGTTCCAGTTCATTGGCTGTCTCATTGTGTTCGCTGCTGGCCTCTTGGGTGGTGTGGAAGAACTCCCGCAGCCTCATTCGCCTGATGAATTCCTCTGTGTCTGCTGCGAGACTGATGGGGTCCATTTTGGAGGTGGGGCAGAAATTGAGCCCTCAGCTGAGAACTTGGATTTCGTCTGGTTGAAGGGTGTCGTCCGACAAGTTGACAATGGACTTCTCTGCAGTGGTACTGTTTTCTACTGTGGTACCGGGGGAGGCTTGGTTGCTGCTGGTGGTGATGCCGAGTTTCTCAAGTTTCTTCTTCATGGTGTGCATGTAGTTGGCGTGGTTCCGTTGTCTCGTCTGCTTGGCAGTGTCTTGCAGCTGGTCTGTTGTGTCCTGAGTGCAAGTTGAGAATATGGACTCTATCTTGGTTTCCAGGCTGCGGCGTTTGCTGTAGAGCTGGTATTTGAGGTGGTTGAGGAGTGTGAGAGAGATGTGACAGAAAAGTCTCTCAGTGTAGTCTGTGTTATAGGTTGACCTGAGTGGGTTCGTGATCTGTAGTCCTTTCGGTATCTTGTCTGCTTTCATGCATCTTTGTAGAAACTTGATGTCTGTGTTGATATGTGCGACCTTCTTGGAGATCCTCTCCACTTTGAGCCGGCAGTTTGCAGTGTCGGTGGTAGCCATGATGTGGAGATGCCGGTGTTGGACCGGGGTGGGCACAGTAAGAAGTCTCACAACACCAGGTTAAAGTCCAACAGGTTTATTTAGTAGCACGAGCTTTTGGAGTGCTGCTCCTTCTTCAGGAAGGTGGTGGTGATCCATCATTGGATCACCCCCACCTTCCCAATGGCAACTAGGGACAGGCAATAAATGCTGGTGTAGCCAGCGACACCCAGGTCCCACAAATTAATAAAAAGACGAGTAGGCTATTCGGCCCCTCGAGCCTGCTTCGCAATTCGATAAGATCATGACTGATCTTGGCACTTGCTGTTGTGTGCCATTCTCTCTGACCCATATTGCCCTGAGAGCAGCGAGGGTTGTCCAACACTTGAGGTTTTGAGTTTCACGATTTGTTGGGTTTTGTGTTTTTTCTTTCCCTGCCAGTTGAAAGTTTTATTTTTATATCGGACAATTGTAATATCAATGCACTGCTCAGTGCTTTTATTATTTTCAGGTATTTGCTGGAAAATAAAAGCCAAAAGGAAGATGGGGAGAATCTCTGTTGCTCGGGAGTGTTGCTTGGGCCTGGGATGGTGGTGGAAGCAGATTCAACAGTAACTTTGCAAAGGCCGGTGGATCCAGGGGGAGCGAACTGGGGAGGGGAACTAATCAACAGATTTTTCACAGAGCTGGTATGAGCTAACTCGCATCTGTTTGTACTGAACGGTCCCACAATTCTATGTCCTTGACCATTCTGTGTACGCTGCTCTGTGAGTTCTACATATCCAAAACTCGTACAGTCATACGGCGAGATTTTCCAGCCTCGCTCGCCCCGAAACCAGAAGATCCCGCCCGAGGTCAACAGACCTTTCCATGGTCTGCTTCTTGCCCGCTCTGATTCCCATGGCGGGCAGGACGGTAAAGTTCCGGCCATAGAGTCATAGGGATGTACATCACGGAAACAGACCCTTCGGCCCAACTCATCCATTCCGATCAGGCTTTCTAAACTGAACTAGTCCCCTTTGCCTACATTTGGCCCACATCCCTCTAAACCTTTCCTACCCATGTACCTGTCCAAATGCCTTTTAAATGTTGTAATTGTACCCACCTCTACCACCCCCTCTGGCAGCACGCTCCATATCTGCACCATCCTCTGTGAGAAAAGGTTGCCCCTCGGGTCCCTTTTAAATCGTTCCCCTCTCACCTTAAACCTCTGCTCCCTGGTTTTGGACTCCCCTATCCTGGGGAGAAGACCTTGGCTATTCACCTTATCAATGCCCCTCATGATTTTATAAGCCTCTATAAGGTCACCCCTCATCCCCCTACGCTCCAGGGAAAAGAATCCCAACCTATCCAGACTCTCCTCATAATTCCCAGTAACATCCTTGCAAGTCTTTTTTTTTAAGTTAAAGTCTAATTTGATTATATTTTTGTTTGATCTAATCACACTTTAAGGCCATTTTAAACAGATTAAACAACCTCCCCAAAAGCCATTCTCGCTCGATTTAATAAGGCCCTGCAAGAGCTAAGGAGGAGGATTTCAGATGATGTCCCCCCAGTGACTGGCAGCCGCCAGGAGAATAATTTCCTGCATCTTTGCATGTGGAGTGACAGGAAGCTTGGTGGTTGATCAACGCCATTGGATTGACGGATGGTGCTCATTTTTACCTCAATAAGGTACGGTGAACTATGCCCAGCTCTGGGGAGACCAGCAATAGAATAAAACCTTTCCTGTGAAACCAACTGTTTTATTGCACTCCTAGAGAAATGAAAGATCCTGCCAGCCTTCCAGATCAGTGCATCAATCACCTGGAGAATACAACTGGACATGTGCCTTGAATGATAACTCTGCCAACTCTTTCTAGTCCCTAGGAAGACCCGTAACTGAAGCCATAATCTCGCTCACTTCACTATGAGGGCGACACGATGGCGCAGTGGTTAGCACTGCTGCCTCACAGCACCAAGGACCCGGGTTCGATTCCAGCCTCAGTCTGCGTGGAGTTTGCACGTTCTACCCCCTCCAGGTGCTCCGGGTTCCTCCCACAGTCCGAAAGATGTGCAGGTTAGGTGGATTGACCATGCTAAATTGCCCCTTGATGTCCCAAGATGTGTAGGAGAGGGGATAAATGCATGGGGTTACGGGGGGGTGGACTTGGGTAAGATGCTCATCTAGAACATAGAACATAGAACATTACAGCGCAGTACCTTCGGCCCTCGATGTTGCGCCGACCAGTGGTACCAAACTAAAGCCCCTCTAATCTACACTATTATAGAGTACACTATCTGGAGAATCAGTGCCAGATCGATGGGCTGAATGGCCTCCTTCTGTACTGTAGGAACCATCTTGATTCTAAGTGCTGGGCTAACGTGAAACTGGGAGTGTTTCAGATCCGACTTTTAGACCCGTTCTCAGGCGCCCCCATACGCACGCTGCCTGAAAAAATATCAGCAATTCTGAATCGCGCTGCAGGAGCCTGTGGGTGGGGCTTATTGCACCCAAAACGCTGCTGCTCCAATCGACGCCTCCAATTGCGCATGCGCAGCAAAAGAAAATTGAAAAACGCTCCCGTGCCACATCGTGCCCGAGTCGGATAATGCCTCCGCCTGGCCCCCATGGACACTGCCCCACTCCCACAACATAACTGACCCCTTATACCCCCACCCCTCGGCTAGCCAGACCAATCACGGCCCCCTGCCCCCTCCCCTCCCCCACCGATCGCACGCAGAGTGGCAGCGGACACCCCCTTCCCCCCCAACGATCGCACACAGAGTGGCAGCAGACCCCTCTGCCTCCCCCACCAGAGAGCCAGCTGACCTGCCTCCCTCTCCTCCCCCCTACTAGAGAGCCATCTGACCCTCCCTCTTCCCCCCCCCCCCCCCCCCCCCCCGCACCAGAGAGCGATCATTTGGCTCATCAAGTCTGCATCAACCACAATCCCACCCAGGCCCCATTCCCTGTAACCCCATGCATTTACCCTAGCTAGTCCCCCTGACACTAAGGGGCAATTTACCATGGCCAATCCACCTAACCCGCACATCTTTGGACTGTGGGAGGAAACCGGAGCACCCGGAGGAAACCCACACAGACACGGGGAGAACGTGCAGACTCCACACAGACAGTGACCCAAGCCGCGAATTGAATTGGGGTCCCTGGCGCTGTGAGGCAGCAGCGCTAACCATTGTGCCACCCTATGTTTATGTTCCTAAACTCTGAGAATGTCCTTTGCCCTAAAACAACGCTGCATATGGTTTAGTTCTATAAGCCAAGTCCAGCAAATAATTACCACAAATGAGTTGTGTCTTTAGTTGTAGGAAACCTTTTTTGCTGATTCAGTGTAGATTCTCTGAGGTTTCTGAACAGCAGTTTCTAGCATAGAATGCTGTTTTCGGGAGAGCTTCTGTTTCCAACTGGACATGGCCAAGATATTAGGTGTTCATTAGGTTCTTCTCCTGCAGTGCTGAACTAACCCTGCTACTGATATATTATTTATCCCTTTTGATCTCATCCTATCTCAACAACTCACCTTAGAAGTCATGCTTCTGGCATTGACAAGCATTCTTATGTCTCCATTTCGAGCTCCTATTTTCTGCAGTTTTAACACCGATGCCCCTATATTCTATTGTTCTCCCCTTCAATTAAGTATCTGTTTACCCTGCGGCTAAGCTAATTCACATATCAAAATCCCTCAAGGAAGCTGCACTCTTATCATTTCCTTTTCACCTAGTTCTTTGAACTTTATTTTATCCAAGCTTCTTTAATCATTGTTGTATCCAGTTCTTAAACCATCATTTTATTTAAGCTTCTCTCTTCCGCCTTCTTCCACCATTTAGATTTACAGAAGGCCTTTGACAAGATGCCACATAGGAGACTGTTAAATAAATTAAGTGCCCATGGTGTTAAGGGTAAGATCCTGGCATAGAGGATTGGCTGATTGGCAAACGGCAGAGAGTGGGGATAAAGGGGTCTTTTTTAGGATGGCAGCCGGTGACTAGTGATGTGCCTCAGGAGTCAGTGCAGGGACCACAATATTTCACAATATACATGAATGATTTGGAGGAAGGAACTGAAGGCACTGTTGCTAAGTTTGCAGATGATGCAAAGATATGTAGAGGGACAGATAGTGTTGAGGAAGCAAGGGGGACTGCAGAAGGACTTGGACAGGTTAGGAGAGAGGGCAAAGAAGTGGCAGATGGAATACAATGTGGAAAAGTGTGAGGTGATGCACATTCGGCCCATTGAGTCTGCACCAACCACAATCCCACCCAGCCTCCATCCCCATAACCTCATGCACCTACCCTAGCTGGTCCCCCTGACACCAAGGGGCAACTGAAGATGGCCAATCCACTTAACCCGCACATCTTTGGACGGTGGGAGGAAACCGGAGCACCCGGAGGAAACCCACACGGACACGGGGAGAACGTGCAAACTCCACACAGACAGTGATCCAAGCCAGGAATCCAACCCGGGGTCCCTGGCGCTGTGAGGCAGCACTGCGAACCACTGTGCCACTGTGCCGCCCTAAATTTCCTGAGGAATTCCTGCAGTAATGCCCTCGGTTGACACTGATTGGACTCGAACAACCATAATCACTGTCTTCTTTGTCAGGTAGAACTGTAACCACTGGAGGATGTTCCCTTCAACCCTCCTACCCACTTCAGTCCTGCATACTTGGTGCCATCCTGAATGCTGCCTAGATGCTAAGGGCAGCTATTTCCTAACCTCTCCTCTGGCATTCAAACCATTATGGCCATGCCTTGCACAAAACTATGATGAGATAACTGAATGTGGAAACATAGAAAACAGGAGCAGGTAGAGGCCTTTCAGGTCATTCTGATCATGGCTAATCATCCTCCTCAATAGCCTGATTCTGCCTCCCCTACCCCCACACATTCTTTGATCTCCTTCGCCTCAAGTGCCATATCTAACTAATTCTTCAAAACATACAATGTTTTGACCTCAGCTACTTTCTATGGTAATGATTTCCACAGGCTAACCACTCTCTCCAGCACGGTGGCACAGTGGTTAGCCCTGTTGCCTTACAGCGCCAGAGACCCGGGTTCAATTCCCAGCTTGGGTCACTGTCTGTGCTGAGTCTGCACATTCTCCCCCTGTCTGTGTGGATTTCCTCCGGGTGCTCCAGTTTCCTCCCAAAAAGACATGCTGGTTTGGTGCATTGGCCATGCTAAATCCTCCCTCAGTGTACCCGAACAGGTGCTGGAGTGTGGCGACTAGAGGATTCATCACAGTGTTAATGTAAACCTACTTGTGACACTAATAGATAAACTTTTAGAAAAGTTTAAACTCTCTGGGTGAAGAAATTTCTCCTCATCTCTGTCCTGAACAGTCTCCCCTGAATCCTCAGACTGCGAACCCTGGTTCTGGACACCCCCACCATCAGGAACATCCTTCTTGCATCTACCCTGTCCAGTCCTGTTAGAATTTTATAAGTTTCTCTGAGATTCCCTCCTCATCCTTCTAAACTCCAGTGAATACAATCCTAACCCACTCAATCTCTCTTCATATGTCAGTCCCACCATCCCAGGAATCAGACCTTTTGCTGCACTCCCTCTAGAGTAAGAACATCCTTCCTCAGATAAGGAGACCAAGCCTGCACACAATATTCCAGGTGTGGCCTCACCATGGCCCTGTAAAAATTGTAGCAAGACATCGTATGGCCAATGCACCGAACCAGCACATCTTTCGCACTGTGGGAGGAAATCGGAGGAAACCCACGCGGACGCGGGGAGAACGTGCAGATTCCACACAGACAGTGACCCAAGCCGGGAATCGAACCCGGGTCCCTGGCGCTGTGAGGCAGCTGTGCTAACCGCTGTGCCACCGTGCCGCCCCAGAGATGACAAATGTGCTGATCTTATTTCCGAATTTGACTATGGCATCTCGGAAAAGCTGCGAGAGAGCTCCCGGCAAGCTGCCTGACAAGTATAATTTGTTTCAGTTCTGTTCTGAGATTCAGAAAGGAGTGAAGGAGGGTCAGGTAATTAGTGCAGTCTGCTTCAATTTGCATTCCAAATGCATCTGAGGAAAACTGCGCTTGGCTACGGAATGAGGATTGTCAACAAAGCAGTCCGCTCGCTGACGGATGCTGTTAAGAGCACTGAGGGATTTCATTTCCTTGGATAACAGAGTGCTTAGTACCTTCACATAAAATTTCTTTGCCCTCTTAACTCCATCGTTAGCCTGCTTACTTCAAACTGGTTAATAACCGCATTAAAGTGGTTCGCAATAGAACTTTATGGGAACTTCCATTAGGAGAGTATTTAACTCATTAGGATGCCTTCAGTAATCTTGATTTATTTGACTCCTCTTTCTGGTACTGGATGGTTAAACAAAGGCTCATTCACAGCAGTTGCCCTATTACTTGGGCCTTGTGTTCTCTCAGTCCCTCTCTATTACACTTTTGTGTTTCACCCATGATTAACTCTGTCTCCCTGGCATTGCTCTCTGGTGCCTGGTGCCAACTTGTTGATAGCCTTGTGACATCTGCCACTTACATTCCCATGCCAGCCGTTTCACCATCCTCCCATGTTCCAATTTCTCTACGTACCCACGATCTTCCCTCATGTCTGTCCTGATTTTCATGGCTCATTGGCAGCTGTTCAATTTGCCTTCAGTCCCTTCACTCCTCTTGCTGCTGCAGTGCCTATCAATACACGGCCTCAGCCATCACATCTTGTAATTGACGTTGTGTCTATATCTGCCCTGTTTGTGAAACAAATCCTGCACTCACCTGATGAAGGGGCAGTGCTCCGAAAGCTTGTGCTGCCAAATAAACCTGTTGGACTTTAACCTGGTGTTGTGAGACTACTTACTGTGCCCAACCCAGTCCATCACAAGAGCAGCAGGTGCAGGCGGGGGGGAAACCACCATCTTCAAATTCCCCTCCTCATCACACAGCGTCCCGAAATGGAACTTTTCACTGTTCCTTCAATGTCGCTGGGTCAAAATCCTGGGATTTCCTCCCTAACAGCACTGTGGGTGTACCTACACTGCATAGACTGTAGCGATTCAAGAAGGTTGTTCAGCATTATCTTCTCCAGAGCCATTAGATGTGGATAATAAATGCTGTCATTGCCAGCTACCCCCACATCCTATGGTTGAATAAAATGAAATGGCATTGGAGTACTAATGATCTAATTGAATAGCAGAACAGAAGCAAGGGGCTCAATGGCCCACTCCACATAGAAGAAGGCCATTTGGCCCATCGAGTCTGCACCAACCACACTCCCTCCCAGCCCCTATCCCCGTAACCCCATGCATTTACCCTAGCTAGTCCCCCTGACACGAAGGGACAATTTAGCATGGCCAACGAACTTAACCTGCACATCTTTGGACTGTAGGAGGAAACCAGAGCACCCGGAGGAAGCTCACGTAGGCACGGAGAGGTTGTGCCCCAGCCATTTCACCAGGAGCGATAATACTTGCGATTTGTTATAGACAAAGAAATAGACAGGTTGCAAAAAAGGTTTTGGATTGGAGGAGAGTGGATTTTAGTAAAATAAGACAGGATCCAGCCAAAGCAGTCTGGGAATGGCAACTAACGGGAAAATCTACAGAAGAGCAGTGGGAGTGTTCAAAAAGAAAATGGGGAGGGTACAGGTCCAACATGTTCCCTTACAGTAATAGGAAGGAGTAATAAACCCAGAGAACCATGGATGACCAGAGGTATTCAAGATATTTTCTATGGTTTTCTATGGGATATGGTCCAAGTGCAGGTCAGTGGGACTAGGCATAAAATGGTTCGGCACAGACAAGAAGGGCCAAAAGGCCTGTTTCTGAGCTGTAATTTTCTATGGTTTTCTATGGTTCTATGGTTTTCTATAAGATAAGAAGGAAAAGTGGGGTTATTACTAGATACAAAGGGAGCAAATCAGCGGAGGCATTAGTGGAAGGCAGGATGGAGATTAAGAAAGCAACTAGCAGAGCAAAGAGGGGATATAAGAAAGCTCTGGCTGGCAAAAGGAGGGAAAATACCAAGATACTCTGTAAATATATCAATGGGAAGAGGATAACCAAGGAAAGAGTAGGGCCCATTAGGGATGAAGGGGGCAATCTGTGGGTGGAGCCAGAGGACATTGGTAGAATGTTGAATGAATACTTCACATCCACCTTCACCCAAGAGATGAGGGCGATGGTGTTGAATTCAGGGAGAGAGAATGTGAGGTTCTTGAGCAAATTGACATAGGGAGTGACAAGGTATTGGAGGTGTAGCAGGCTTAAAAGTGGATAAATCTCCGGGTCCGGATGAATGGTGCCCGAAGCTGCTGTGGGAGGCAAGAGTGGAGATTGCAGGGGCTCTGACCCAAATTTTCAAGTCCTCTCTGGCCACGGGGGAGATGATGTGGAGATGCCGGCGTTGGACTGGGGTAAACACAGTAAGAGTTTTAACAACACCAGGTTAGCTTTCGGAGTGCTGCTCCTTCGTCAGATGGAGTGGATATCTGTTCTCAAACAGGGCATATGCCCTGTTTGAGAGCAGATACCCACTCCATCTGACGAAGGAGCAGCGCTCTGAAAGCTAATGGCATTTGCTACCAAATAAACCTGTTGGGCTTTAACCTGGTGTTGTTAAAACTCTTACGGGGGAGATGCCAGATAACTGGAGAACAGCTAGTGTGGTTCCGCTATATAAGGGTTGTAGAGACAAGCAAGGGAACTACAGACCAATGTGTCTTATGTCAGAGGTAGGGAAAATATTGGAGAAAATTCTGAAGGAGAGAATCTATCTCCGCTTGGAGAGGCAAAGCTTGATCAGAGGTAGTCAGAGGGAGATCATGCCTAACAGATTTGATTGAATTTTTTGAGGAGATGACCAAGTGTGTAGATGAAAGTAGTGACCAGGTGTAGTTTATATGGATTTCAGCAAAGCCTTTGACAAGGCCCCACATAGGAAACTTATAAAGAAGGCAAATGCACATGGAAAACAGGGTAATTTGATGAGGTGGATTCAAAATTGGTTCAGTTGTAGGAGACAGAGAGTGATGACAGAAGGCTGCTTTAGTGACTCGAAGCCAATGTCCAGTGATGTACCTCAGGGATCTGTGCTGGTTCCCCTATTATCCATAATTTATATAAATGACACAGATGACTTTGTGTGGGGCAGGATTAGTAAATTTGCAGATGAAACAATGAATGGCCGGGTGGTTAACAGTGAGCTTGAGTGTCTTGGGCTACAGGAAGATATAGACAGGATGGTCAAATGGGCAGATAGGTGGCAGATGGAATTTAACCCTTTGAGTGTGAGGTGATACACTTTCGAAAGAATAATTTAACAAGGAAGTATTCAATGAACGGCATGACACTAGGAAATTCTGTGGAACAAAAGGACCTTGGCATGTTTGCCCATAGACCTCTGAAGACAAAAGGGCATGTTAATAGGGTGGTGAAAAAGGCATATGGGACACTTGCCTTTATCTACTGAGGCATAGATTACAAAAGCAGAGACGTATGTTGGAATTAGAGACATATAAACTAGAAGCAAGAGTAGGCCATTCGGCCCTTCGAGCCTGCTCCACCATTCACTATGATCATGGCTGATCATCAAATTCAATATCCTGATCCCAACTTCACCCTATATCCCTTGAAACCTTTAGCCCCAAGAGCTAAATCTAATTTCTTCTTGAAATCACACAGTGTTTTGGCCTCAACTACATTCTGTGGTAATGATGGACCATTGGGGGAGGGATTTGGGGGGAAAAAATGAAGGAGAGAGCTCATAGTCTGAAGTTGTTGAACTCAATCTTGCGACCAGAAGGCTGCAAAATGACGAATGGGAAGATGAGATGCTGTTCGTCCAGTTTGCGTTTGGCTTCACTGGAGCATCGCAGCAGGCCACGGATGGACATTTTGGCATTGGGAGGAAGACAGTGAGTTGAAATGCCAAGTGACAGGGAAGTCAGGGATCATGTTTGCGGGCTGAACAAAGGTGTCCGGCAAAGCTGTCACCCAGTCCGCGTTTGGTCTCCCCAATGTCGGGAATAGATTGGCCCAAATAGAAGAGGTGCAAGCAAAAAACTGTTTCACCTGAAATAATGTGTGGGGCCTTGGACGGCGAGGAGGGAGGAATTAGAGGGGCCGGTGTTATATTTACTGTGATTACATGGGAAGGTGAGGCGGTGTTGGGGTGACGGAGGAGTGGACCACTGTCACGGAGGGAACAGTCCCGACGGAGGTGAGGGAAGATGCATTTCGTGGAAGCATCACGCTGGGGTTGGTGGGAGCGGCAGGCTAGGATCCTTCGAATGATGGTGGGGTGGAAAGTGAAGACAAGGGGAAGTCCTGTCATGTTTCTGGGTACATTGTGGACTTTAACCTGGTGTTGTGAGACTTCTTACTATGTTTCTGGGAGGCAGGGGAAGGGGTGAGGGCTGAGGTATGGGAAACAAGTGGGACATGGCTGAGGGTCCGAAGCACTGCAAAAGAACTTCATTGTCTGTAAGAGTCTCAAGTCCTTCCTTTTTCTCGTAACCGCTGCTGGATGATGCAGCCGCAGAGACATCATCGGATTCATCTTCAATATTCTTCACACCCCATGATGCAATCTTCCAATTGATGAATTGTCACCTAATGGAAGTCCTGAGGCACATTCAGCACCTGTGGAACGGTGTGCCAGGCTGAATCAGTGTGTTCATAACAAGAGACAACAAGCACAGGGAGGGAAAAAGACACAATGTACCTGACAGGGTTGTGCATTGCGGATATTGAGTGAAGCGAAAATATTGAATTCTGTAGCTCTTAATCCCTTACCATGAGTAGAAACAGGACTCAGGAATATATCAACTTGCAATGCTTTATAGAGCTCTTCACAAGTAGGGAGGCATTCCGAGTTATAGAATCATAGAATCTCTACAGTGCAGGAGGAGGCTATTCAGCCCATCGAGTCTGCACCAACAACAATCCCACTCTGTCCCCATAACCCTACATATTTAGCCTGCTAATCCCCCTGACACTAGGGTCAATTTAGCATGGCCAATGCACCTAACCCGCACATCTTTGGACTGTGGGAGGAAACCGGAGCGCCCGGAGGAAACCCACGCAGACACAGGGAGAATGTGCAAACTTTACACAGACAGTGACCTGAGGCCGGAATTGAACCCAGGTCCCTGGCGCTGTGAGGCAGCAGTGCTAATCACTGTGCCACCATGCTGCCCTTGAGTCAACTTGATGATTTACTGACACAGTTTCATCTTGTGTGCTACCTAGAATTTACAGCACAGAGGTAGACCATTCGGCCCAATTGCTTTGTGGGATCTTTATGCTCTGCACAAACCTCTGAATATTCCATTTCATCTCGCTGCATCAGCATATCTTTCCTCTCTCAGGTACTTGCCTAACTTGCACTTAATGTTGTTTGCCTCAACGACTCCACATGGTGACAGGTTTTACCCATTCTCTGGGTAAATATGTTTCTCTCAAATTGGGATTATTAGTGGTGGTATTGGATTTATTAGTGATTGTATTACATTTATGGCCCTTGGTTTGGTACTCCGCTACAAGAGGAGACATTACATCCAGCCCATGGAACCTCTCTGAGGAATGTACAAGTGGATGCACATCCGTTGCATTCCCTGGCATGTGGGAAAAGGGCAGGAGCCATTGGCTAGAATCATAGAATCCCTACAGTGCAGAAGGAGGCCATTCGGCCCATCAAGTCCGCACTGACCACAATCCCACCCAGGCCCTATCCCCATAACGCATTTACTCTACCCACTGACACTAAGGGGCAATTTTAGCATGGCCAATCCACCTAACCTGCACATCTTTGGAGTGTGGGAGGAAACCAGATCACCCGGAGGAAACCCACGCAGACACGGGGAGATTGTGCAAACTCCACGCAGACAGTGACCCGAGCATTGAACCCGGGTCCCTGGCGCTGTGAGGCAGCAGTGCTAACCACTGTGCCACCGTGCCGCCCTCAGCTTTCGAAGTTCCGAGGCTTTAGGGACATAAACATCGGCTCCAAATCCCAAGTGCTCGATGCTGCATAACATCTTACTTGATATTAGACACTGCTAGAGGCTCTGACTTGTCTTTTTCATCCAAGACTTTATTTCTGAATGTAATTACTGCCACATATTGTTTGCGGGAGTCAGGATTCTGATTATTTCTGGATAAGCACATTGTCCTGACATCACAACCATTAATCCTCTTGTGTAACTGGCATCAGACACACAAGGCAGCAGCAAATTCACTGACAGCTGCTAACAGTATGGGCTGGATTTTAAGTTGGCAACGCACTGGGAGCTGGAGGGTCGGATTGCATGCTGGAAACCCGGAAGGAAGCGCAAAGAGCGCCTGCCAGTGCCTTGTCGAACCGTCACAGCATTGCCATACGAATTCCAGATTTCCCGACCCATTAGTGTCAGGAGGCGTGTTGACGATCTGCGTGAAGCAAACTAAACCCTGCCATTTAAAGGAACACTCCTGACAGGCACGTTGGAGCTGCTGGGAAGGCGAGACGGACACGTTTTGCCGCGGAAGGTAGAAAGAAGGTGAACGGCTGCAACCCCGCTTCAGCCCACCTTCCTGGATGTGCTGCTGGGTGGTTGAATGGACCTGGAGGGATACACTGTCCCCTAGTGGCAGGAGGAGGAAGCTGGCTGGGGTCATCAAGAAGGCGTGGTTGGAGGTGGCACAAGATGGAAGCAGAAAGGGTGTAACACCCCCCCCCCCCTGGACACAATGCAGAATGCGTTGCCTGGGAGCAGGGGATGGGGTGGTGAGGGAATGTGGGGGCTGTGGGATAGAAGGCCTGAGTATTTTTACTGTAACTGGGATAAAGTCCTAGAGCACTGAGATGGGCCTTTTAACCAGTCCACCTTGGTGCTTGCACGGTGGCCCAGTGGTTAGCACTGCTGGCTCACAGCGTTAGGGACCCGGGTTCGATTCCTGGCTTGGGTCTGTGCGGAGTTTGCACATTCTCCCCGTGTCTGCGTGGGTTTCCTCTGGGTGCTCCGGTTTCTTCCCACAGTCTGAAAGATGTGCTGGTTAGGTGCATTGACCATGCTAAATTCTCCCTCAGTGTACCCGAACAGGTGCCGGAGTGTGGTGACTAAGGGATTTTCAGAGTAACTTCATTGCAATGTTAATGTAAGCCTACTTGTGACACTAATAAATAAACTTTAACTTAGCTTGCCTCCGCATGGCTGGGCACCTGCTCCCCCGAAATGAAAATCAGACTATTCAGGAAAGTTTTTCTTGAGTCAAGCTTGTGGAGTAGACAGTTTTCCCAACTTGCACACCCAATTGGGCCCTATGAATGCTTCTCAAAATACAATTCATGAAGCACTAGCCTTGGCCGTTCCTCACCCCAGACATCTAAAACAAAGTTTTCTTCATCTCATTGCGAGCACTGAAGTATGGCCGAGCAGTGAGAGGGTGAAAGAAAATTGGAAAATGAGGGTGAGGGTCTCAATTCAAAGGATTTCTGCTTCCGCCCCCATCCTCCCAGTCAGGACCCCAGATGATTCCCCACTGTCTCAATAGTCACATCTGTTCCTGCACAGCGGAGTGGTCTTTGGCAGGGCCCTTATGGGTTCCAAAACCCAAGGGATATTGGCCAAGAGCATCTCAGCAGTCAGAGCAGGGACCTGAGCAGTCTGTCTCTTTCCCTGCTGAAACCATAAGGCTTGTCGAGATCCTAGGAAAAACAAGACCCTTTAGGAAAGAACCCTTTCGGAAAACCCTAGTTTCACAAGGGTATGAATGCGTAAGGGTGAGTTACATCATGTTAGAATATTAAGTTACTTTTTTATATGTGAGCCACATAAATATTATTCTTTTGCATCACTTTCCCATCTTGCCCATTCTTGTTTTCTGGCCGTCAAGTGATTTTTTCCAGTTGTGTGACAGAATCATAGAATCCCTACAGTGCAGAAGGAGGCCATTCGGCCCATCGAGTCTGCACCAATAACAATCCCACCCAGGCCCTATTCCAATAAACCCCCCATATTTACCCTAGCTAGTCTCCCTGACACTAAAGGGCAATTTAGCATGGCCAACCCACCTAACTTGCATATCTTTCGGACTGTGGGAGGAAACCGGAGCACCCGAAGGAAACCCACGCAGACACGGGGAGAACGTGCGGACTCCACACAGACAGTGACCCAAGCCGGGAATCGAACCTGGGACCCTGGCGCTGTGAGATGAAAGATATAAACTGAATCTGAGAAAGGAGGGACCTGTGAAAGGGAGGTTTTGAGGCGTGGAAAGGGGCAAAAAGTGGAGTTTGCATGTGGTTGCTTGATGGGTACACTGGGGAAAGCTAAGTAAAGCTTGCAATAGTGAGGACATTCTGGGGCAGTCATTGGGGGTGCTTTGACTGCACCACCTTCCACTCTGTCTTCAGAGATGTACAGAAAGCCTCTGGGCTCTGTGCCTTGCTCTTTCTGCAGCTCCTAACCTTGCTGCTGTGCAATGGTGCGGGGAATATCCTGGAGACCCAGGTCGGTACTTGGTAAGAGAGCTGTCCAGCCATCTGAAGCATATCTTCAGCCTGCCTATGGCTGGTTTGTTGACACTGGCCCCGTGGCTGTCACTGTGTCACTCCCAGGCATCCTTCCTCCAACGTAGTCATAGAATTTCACAGCACAGAAAGAGGCCCTTCAGCCCATCATCTCTGTGCCAGCCATCAGGCATCTATTTATTCTATTCCCATTTTCCAGCACTGCAGCTTTGAATGCTATTTCGTTTCAAGTGCTCATCTAAATGTTTCTTAAGCATTTGAGGGTTCCTCCCTTTCATAGAATCATAAAATCCCTACAGTGCAGAAGGAGGCCATTCAGCCCATCGAGTCTGCACCGACATCAATCCCACCCAGGCCCTATCCCCATCACCCCACCTAATCCCTGCTAGTCCCCCTGACACGAAGGGGCAATTTAGCACGGCCAATCCACCTAACCAGCACTTCTTTGGACTGTGGGAGGAAACCGGAGCACCCGGAGGAAACCCACGCAGACACGGGGAGAATGTGCAAACTCCACACGGTCAGCTGAGCACCCGGCCAATAAATCAGGAAGGGCAAACAGCTGCGTGACACAAGCATCTTGGCAGCTGTTTGGGAATCGCGCGCACATCTGCATAAGCATCATTTTGGAATTGTACACCAGCTGTGTGGTGAACTCCTGGCTGTGCGGTGAGTACCTTCATCGCTCCAAGTCTTACATCAGCACCCTGAACCTGTGGGGAGACAGCTGGAGGCTCAAACCCGAGTGGCGACATTGTGACAAAGTTGACATGCTTGTCTGCCCTGGGCAAGGAAGCAGTCACCTTTCGTATCCGTCTGTGTGCAAATATCTCCAGCCAAGCCCTGAAAAGTTAAAGATAGCAGAGATTTTGCCAGGCACCAGTAAAGCATGGACACCACATCCCTTAGTACATTATCCTTAATTCCTCCACGTGTTATTTTAGCAGAGACACTCACCCACCTCACGATAGGAGGGATGTGATAACACTAGAAGGAGTACTGAGGAGATACACTAGGATGTTGCCTGGGACTGAGCATTTGAGCTATAAGGAGAGAGTGGATAGGCTTGGATTGTTTTCTCTAGAGCAGAGAAGACTGAGTGGGGGGACATGATTGGGGTGTATAGGATTATGAGGGATATGGACAGGGTGAGTAAGGAGCAACTGTTCCCCTTGGTTGAAGGGTCACTCTTGAGGCGGCATTGTTTTAGGGTAAGGGGCAGGAGATTCAGAGGGGATTTGAGAAAAAACTTTTTCACCAGAGGGTGGTGAGAGCTTGGAATGCACTGCCTGGGAAGGTAGTGGAAGCCGGAAACCTTACAACCTTTAAAAAATATTTGGATGAGCACTTGGATATCACAACATTCAAGGATATGGGACAAGTGCGGGAAAATGGGATTAGTGTGCCTTTAGTGGTAGTTATTGTCGGTACAGACTCAATGGGCCATATTATGCGCTGTATGACTCTCTGGGTGGTTTTTAATGGCCTTGCTCGAGCGAGACCGGAAAATCCCTTCCAAAGTCCACAGACATTTCCATTGCCTGCCCCTTGCCCGCTCCGATTCCGTGGCAGGCGGGGCGGTAGAATTCCGGTGTATGACTATTTATTTTAAAGTAATTCACATCTCCACTTAAATAGCAAAGTGGGGAATGTCAGAGGGACACACCCTTCCCGAACCATAAACTTAGATGGGATGTAAAGATTATTTATCATAAATCATAAAATACCAGGGAGCAGTTTAAAACCTGTAATTAAATCTCAGGGTCCACATGACAATTACAGATAGCTCAGTCTTCATCCTCTCCAGTTTATTACCTCACTCGCACCCTTCAATCAAAATGCTTCCACGTATCTGTTTCTCCGCGCTATGAAACACAGTTCTGGCTTGACTTTTTACTGTGAATCCTAACTAGCTCAGAAATCAGCACTTTCACGATTGGTAGCTCTGATGAAGGGCCATCCTGACTCAAAACATTGGCTCTCTTCTCTCCCCACAGATGCTGTCAGACCTGCTGAGATTTCCCAGCATTTTCTGTTTTTGCTGTTGGTAGCTCTAATAGGGGCGGCACGGTGGCATAGTGGTTAGCACTGCTGCCTCACAGCGCCAGGGACCCAGGTTCGATTCCCGGCTTGGGTCACTGTCTGTGCGGAGTCTGCACGTTCTCCCTGTGTCTGCGTGGGTTTCCTCCGGGTACTCCAGTTTCCTCCCACTGTCCAAAGGTGAGCGGATTAGGTGGAATGGCCATAATAAAAAATTGCCCCTCAGTGTCAGAGGGACTAGCTAGGATAAATGCATGGGGTTATTGGGATAGGACCTGGGTGAGATTGTGGCCGGGCAGACTCAATGGGCTGAATGGCCTCCTTCTGCACTGTAGGATTCTATGATAGTGATTCAATTGAATAATATTGGGGCAGCTTGGAGTTTGTATCAGTTCGGAGGCCTCTTATTTGTTTACATATCTGAACTTTAGAATCAGTATCTATAATCCATATCCCTCAGCACAATTTAGTTGCGTGTGTGCGCACAGTCTGTGCTCTAAAATTAGCTTTACCATCAAAGGTTATGTAATGCCAGGGATATATTTGGCAACGGCATGCCTGTCTTATCCAGGAGTCTAGATTTACAAGCATGGCTCACGTATTACTCAGCTCTGGTGGGGATATCAATCCCTGCGTCGGGAGGCAAACGTTATCAGGATATCACAAAGCAGCAACAACTGTGGACCCATGCTCTTATAAGAGGACCTTTGTCGGTTCCAACATTTCAATGCATTTATTCTCACTAAACCTAACTAGTTTAGGCTTTATACCTGCTGACATCTTGCGAATCAATCAGTTTAAATCTGAATCTTCGTCAAAGGTACCCAGACACTCGTTGAGGTCCATGTTTCGGGCAGTGCATGTAGCCCTCTGGTGGACTGGAGAAGGAAGTGCAGAGATCCTGTGCGACAGCAGACACCAGAACAAATAGAGACATAATGCATCTTACCCCAGAACAAGCTGACCCTTAATGCTGCATCTAATTGTTTCCTAATGATTCCAGGGAGTTTTGGTCTTACCTTCACAGAATAGAATCTATTCTATTCAATGAAAGGGGTGGCACGGTGGCACAGCGATTAGCACTGCTGCCTCACAGCGCCAGGGACCCGGGTTTGATTCCCAGCTTGGGTCACTGTCTGTGTGGAGTCGGTACGTTCTCCCCGTGTCTGTGTGGGTTTCCTCCGGGTGCTCCGGTTTCCTCCCACATTCCGAGGCTGGTTAGGTGCATTGGCCATGCTAAATTCTCCCTCAGTGTACTCGAACAGGCACCAGAGTGTGGCGACTAGGGATTTTCACAGTACCTTCTTTGCAGTGTTAATGTAAGCCTACTTGTGACTAATAAATAAACTTTTAAACTTTAGAATCATAGAATCCCTGCAGTGCAGAAAGAGGCCATTTGGCCCATCAAGTCTGCACCAACTCTACTAAAGAACATCCTACCCAGGCCCTTTCCTCCGCCCTTTCCCCGTAACCCCGTGCATTAACCATGGCTAATCCATCTAACCTGCACTCTTTGGGAAGATTTTGCTCTTTTTAACACCTGCTGTGAATGAGTTCTTTGGATGTTGAATTAAAATGCTGAGGCTTTCCAGCCCTGAGATTTTCATCACCCCTCTCGAGAGAGAGAGATAGGGACACTACTTGCCTCTAGCTTCTAGCTAGCAGCTCACAAACAGCAGGAGTTCCAACACCGGGAACAGAAACAAGAAAACACTGCTTTCAGTCTGCAGTCCAAACAGCTTCTGACAAAATGAAACTAAAACCCTGAACTTTACTGGCATCACCTGACCTGTCAATCATTTGCCACCCGCAATTCCAAAAGGGTCATAAAACCCCAGGACATTGCACTAAGTCAAATTAAAAATAGACAAGGTTGCTTCAGCAATAATTAGAGGACACCAGATCAGACATTACGGCAACAAATCAAAAAGGCCAGGCCTGCTTGCAAAAAACTGCAGAGAAACATGATTAAAATACATCTCTTAAAGGCACTGTATTATTCTGAAATGGCCTAGTCGGCACTCTTTTAAACGGCACCTCAAGAATGATTTAAAAAATATTCAGGCAATTGTTTTACAGCAGTATGTTTCCAGTCCAATAAGAAAGGAGACCTGTTTATTGGCAATGAGGTGAGCCAAGTGGATCCTGTGTCAGTAGGAGAACATTCAGGCAACAGTGATCATTGTATAATAAGGTTTAGGCTGATTATGGAAATAGACATAAATAAACCAGAATAAGAATAATTAAATGGAAAAAAGGCAACTTCAATGGGGTAAGCATCTGAGCCAAATAAATTGTAGACAAAGGTCGGCAGGATAAATAATAGCTGAACAATGGGCTACCTTCAAAGAAGAGATAGTTCAGGCGCAACAAGGTACATTTCCTCGCAAGAGAATGGTGGAGCAAACAAATGTAGAGCTCCTCGGATAACAACAGAGAAAGAAAATAAGGTGAAGAAGAACAAGAGTGCTTATGACAGGTATCAGGTAGAAAATACAAGTGAGAACCAGGCTGAATATAGAAGGTTTAGAGGGAAGTGAAAATGCAAATCAGAGAAGCAAAGAGTGTGAGACTGGCAGCTAACGCTAAAAGGAATCTCAATGTCTTCCTTAGGCATATAAATAGCAAAAAATTGGTAAAAGGAGAAACTGGGTCAATTAGGGACCAAAAGGGGGATTTCTAAGTGAAGGCAGAGGGCATGGCTGAGATATTAAATGAATAGTTTGGATTTGTTTTTGTCACAGAAGAAGATGCTATCCAGGCCACGGCGAAAAAGGAGGTCATTCAGACACTCCAAAGATCATAAAATTGATGAGGGGGAGGCACTGGATAAGCTGCCTGCATTTCAAGTTGTTAAGGCGCCACCAACACTGAGATGAATTCAAAGATACGGAGGAAAATGAGTGTCAAAGTTGCCGAGGCACTTACCATAATGGTTTTGTCTTCCTTAGTTTCAGGAATGATGCCAGAGGACTGGATAATTGGAAACATCCTATTCTTATTCAAAAGAACTGTTGTGAAGACAAGCCCAGTAACTACAGGCCAGTCAATTTAACTTCAGTGGTGGAGAAACTTCTAGAAACAATAGTTTGGGTCTAATTTAGTAGCTACATGGACAAATGTGGGTTAATTAAGGAAGGCCAGCATGGATATCCTCGGGGAAAATTGTATTTAATTTACTTGTTGAAGTTTTTTGAAGAGATCAGAAAGAGGATTGATTAGGACAATGGATTTGATATGATCAGTAAGAAGTTTAACAACACCAGGTTAAAGTCCAACAGGTTTATTTGGTAGCAAAAGCCACACAAGCTTTCGAGGCTCTGAGCCCCTTCTTCAGGTGAGTGGGAATTCTGTTCACAAACAGAACTTATAAGACACAGACTCAATTTACATGAATAATGGTTGGAATGCGAATACTTACAACTAATCCAGTCTTTAAGAAACAAAACAATGGGAGTGGAGAGAGCATCAAGACAGGCTAAAAAGATGTGTATTGTCTCCAGACAAGACAGCCAGTGAAACTCTGCAGGTCCACGCAACTGTGGGAGTTACAAATAGTGTGACATAAATTCTGATTCTAGGATCGCATGATAAAGACTCAGGAGGAAAAAAGCAGAAATATTTATGTGAAATAGTGTGACATAAACCCAATATCCCGGTTGAGGCCGTCCTTGTGTGTGCGGAACCTGGCTATCAGTTTCTGCTCCGCGACTCTGCGCTGTCGTGTGTCGCGAAGGCCGCCTTGGAGAACGCTTACCCGAATATCAGAGGCCGAATGCCCGTGACCGCTGAAGTGCTCCCCAACAGGAAGAGAACAGTCTTGCCTGGTGATTGTCGAGCGGTGTTCATTCATCCGTTGTCGCAGCGTCTGCATAGTTTCCCCAATGTACCATGCCTCGGGACATCCTTTCTTGCAGCGTATCAGGTAGACAACGTTGGCCGAGTTGCAAGAGTATGTACCGTGTACCTGGTGGATGGTGTTCTCACGTGAGATGATGGCATCTGTGTCGATGATCCGGCACGTCTTGCAGAGGTTGCTGTGGCAGGGTTGTGTGGTGTCTTGGTCACTGTTCTCCTGAAGGCTGGGTAGTTTGCTGCGGACAATGGTCTGTTTGAGGTTGTGCGGTTGTTTGAAGGCAAGAAGTGGGGGTGTGGGGATGGCCTTGGCGAGATGTTCGTCTTCATCAATGACATGTTGAAGGCTCCGGAGGAGATGCCGTAGCTTCTCCGCTCCGGGGAAGTACTGGACAACGAAGGGTACTCTGTCCACTGTGTCCCGTGTTTGTCTTCTGAGGAGGTCGGTGCGGTTTTTCGCTGTGGCGCGTTGGAACTGTTGATCAATGAGTCTAGCGCCATATCCTGTTCTTATGAGGGCATCTTTCAGCGTCTGGAGGTGTCTGTTGCGATCCTCCTCATCCGAGCAGATCCTGTGTATACGGAGGGCTTGTCCGTAGGGGATGGCTTCTTTAACGTGTTTAGGGTGGAAGCTGGAGAAGTGGAGCATCGTGAGGTTATCCGTGGGCTTGCGGTACAGTGAGGTGCTGAGGTGACCGTCCTTAATGGAGATGCGCGTGTCCAAGAATGCAACCGATTCCAGAGAGTAGTCTATGGTGAGCCTGATGGTGGGATGGAACTTGTTGATGTCATCATAGAGTTGTTTCAGTGATTGTTCACCATGAGTCCAAAGGAAGAAAATGTCATCGATGTATCTAGTGTATAGCACCGGTTGAAGGTCCCGTGCGGTGAAGAAGTCTTGTTCGAACCTGTGCATGAAGATGTTGGCATATTGAGGTGCAAATTTGGTCCCCATGGCTGTTCCGTGTGTCTGGATGAAGAACTGGTTGTTGAAGGTGAAGATATTGTGGTCCAGGATGAAGCGGATGAGATGTAAAATTGCATCTGGAAACTGGCAGTTGTTGGCGCTGAGCACTGAGGCCGTTGCAGCAATGCCATCGTCATGGGGGATGCTGGTGTAGAGTGCTGAGACATCCATTGTGACGAGGAGCGCTCCTGGTTCAACTGCTCCATGTGTGCCGAGTTTCTGTAGGAAGTCCGTCGTGTCGCGACAAAAGCTGGGGGTTCTTTGTACAATGGGTTTCAGGATGCCCTCGACATAGCCGGAGAGGTTCTCGCACAGGGTCCCATTGCCCGATACGATGGGACGGCCGGGTGTGTTTGCCTTGTGTATCTTCGGGAGGCAGTAGAGATCTCCAACGCGGGGAGTACGTGGGATGAGAGCACGGAGGGTGTTCTGAAGGTCCGGATCAAAGGTCTTGATCAGAGTGTTGAGTTGACGGGTGTGTTCTTTGGTCGGATCTGCAGGTAACTGTCTGTAGTGTTCCTCGTTGTTGAGTTGTCGGTACACTTCTTTGCAGTAATCCGTTCTGTTCAGTATGACGATGGCCCCTCCTTTGTCTGCTGGTTTGATGACAATGTTGCGGTTGGTCTTGAGAGCGTGGATGGCGTTACGTTGTGCTTGGGTGATGTTCGGGGCTGTCTTGTGAGTGCGGCTGATGAATTTGGTGTTGACGCACCTCCTGACGGCTTGGGCATACATGTCAAGTCGAGGGCAGCGGCCTTCCGGAGGAGTCCAATTCGACTCTTTCCTCTTCGGATATGATCAACATTGACTTCCCAAAGGCATTTGATACAATGTCGCAAAGCAGACCTGTGAGTAAAGTTGCATAGCTCTTGGAATAAAAGGGACACCATCAACATGGATACAAATTTGACTAAGTGACAGGGAACAGAATGGTTCATGAACAGAAACAGTGGTTCATGGATGTTTCTTGGGGCAAGAGGAAAGATATAAGTGGAGTTTTCCAGGGGTCAGCGTTGGGATCTTTGCTTTTCCTGATACGTTTTAATGATTTGCACCTTGGTATACAGGACACGACTTCAAAACTTGCAGATTATACGAAACTTGGAAGCATTGTGAGCTGTGAGGAGGAGGAGGAGGATGTAGAACTTCAAAATGGCAGCCAAGTTAATGGAATGGGCAGACAGGTAGCGATTAAAGGTTGTTGCAGAGAAATGTGAAGTCATTAATTTTGGTAGGAAGAAGCAATATAAAATAGAGGGCCTAACTCTAAAGTGGGTGGAGGAGAAGAGGAACCATGGTGCATAAGTCATTGAAGGTGGCAGGACAATCTCAGCAGGACTGACAGCAACTATGGGCAGAGAATAGAGCCAATGTTTCGAGTCCAGATGACCCATTGTCAGAGCAAAATCACGATGGGTCTGGACAGTGTTGAAATGGACAAAAAAGCATTCTTTCTGGATGTATCACAGCTTGGTATGGCTCCAGCTCTTGCAAGACTGCAAGAAACTATGGGCCTGATTTTACCAAAACTTTGCACCTGTTTTCGGGCGCGAAATCACGGTAAAGTTGGACGTCGGGCCTATACCGCGATCTGCACCCGATTCCGAGCAGATAGCGGCTTTACCGACACCCGACCCGCATCCGAATCGGGCGGCCCGACGATTTAAATGCATTAGCATGCATTTAAATCGACTTAATGAACCGCGCTCCCAACTCTACCACCAAATCCCACTTTACCGTCTTCTGGCCCGATCTGGATCCGCGCTTTTAACAACCTGGTAAATAAAAGTCTGAAGTCGTCGCTGCCACAGATTACTCTTCCCTGCAGGGACAAGAGAGCGGGAGAGATGGCTGTGGCTGGTAGTGTACCAGTGATGGTGTATCCCTTTACAGGCCCAGCTTGGTCCTTCTCCAGTGTCTCCTCTTGGACTTGTACTGATCTTGTCGCCGGTTTTCGTGCAGATCCACTGTGGAATCGGCCGGTTGTGCTTCATCTTCTTAGCGAGGAATCGCTTCATTCTGAAGGTTTGTGGGATGGCATGGCCGCACATCCACTGCGGCAGGAGGGATTCGTTCCTACGGTGGGGAGGAGGGATTGCCCGCAGACTGGCAGCGGACCCCCCCCCCCGACCAGAGGATGATCTGGGTCCCCCCCCCCAACCACCCCCCCCCCCCTTCCCCCGACCGGAGGATGACCGTCAGAGAGCCGCTCTCTCCGCTTTCTGCTTTTTTTTCGCGCCCGTGCACGCTCTGTCAGATTTTTTTCGAACTCCACATGCACAGTTCAGAGCTCCGATTGGTCCGCCAGCGCTAAGCCCCACCCACAGCGCGAATCGGACTGGAACCGGCAAAACGCGTATGGGCGCGCTGGAAAGAGGATTCCAGGCGCGGATCTATTTGACTCCCAGATTCGGCACTTAGACTCAAAATGGTAAAATCAGGCCCTACAAAGGGTCACAAATGAAGTCCAGTCCATCACGCAAACAAGCCTCCCATCCATTGATTCTGTCTACACTTCCTACTTCCTCAGAAAAGCATAGTTAAGGACCCCACTCATCCCAGACATTCTCTCTTCCATCTTCTTCCGTCAGGAAAAAGATACAAAAGTCTGAGGACACGTACCAACCGACTCAAGAACAGCTTCTTCCCTGCTGCCATCAGATCTTTGAATGGACCGAACTCGCACTATGTTAATCTTTCACCACACTCTAGCTATGACTGTAACACCACATTATGCACTCTCTCCTTTCCTTCTTTATGAACGGTATGTGTTGTCTGTAGAGAATGTAAGAAACAATACTTTTCACTGTATACTAATACATGTGGCAATAATAAATCAAATCAAATCATAATTAAGAATGTAGGAGGGCACAGGTTTAAAATAAATTGGCGAAAGTAGCAAAACCGAGATGAGAAAAAACTTTTTCATGGTTAAGATCTGGAATGCATTGCTTGAGAATGTGATGGGGGCAGGTTCAAACAAACCATTCAAAAAGGTATTAGACCCTAATCTGAAAAGGAAGAATGTGCAGAGTTATGCGGAGAAGACATGAGACTAGCATTAGGTGAAGTGTGTCAGGAAACATACATAGTTTAAATAATCTATATTTGTATATGTGGGTATTTGAAATATGGTATAGCTTTAGGTAAGCTTAACTTTGTATTTCAGTTTAAGAAAGGGTTCAGATATTAGTTAGCTTCATGTTAAATAAAGGTGCCTGCATGGTTTGATTGTTTTAAACTGTGCCTGAATAGTAATTAAAGGATTTACGATGTGAAAACAAACTTTGTTTAAAGAGAGACTTTACATGGACTATGTACTTACCGATAACATAATAATATAAGATATATTTTGTCACATGTTAGCCTTTAAAATCTGTGTTTATCTGTGAAGTTATAGCTGGGATAAAGGAGTATTGTATCATAGTCAACCTCTTCGTGTTTAATGGAAGTTTTATTCTTCTGCTAAAAGTTAATCAGCAGTCCTGTGACTCTGTTCATCCATGTCTCTAAGCAAAAAAAAAGTTATGATCTATCGAGCCAGGGTTCCATTCTAGAACCTGGCTGTTCAGTAGGGACATCGGCTGGGATCGTAACAAAAGATATAGGAGCAGAATTAGGCCATTCAGCCCATTGAGTCCACTCCGCCATTCGATCATGGCTGATATGCTCCTCATCCCCATTTTCCTGCCTTCTCCCCATAGCCCTTCACCCCATTCCAATTAAAAATCTGTCTAACTCCTCCTTAAATTTACTCATTGTCCCAGCATCCACCGCACTTTGGGGTAGCGAATTCCACAGATTCACAACCCTTTGGGAGAAGTAGTTTCTCCTCAACTCGGTTTTAAAATTTGTTACCCCTTATCCTAAGACTATGACCTCTCGTCCTAGAATGCCCCACAAGCGGAAGCATCAGCTCCATGTCTACTTTATCCGTACCTTTTATCATCTTGAATACCTCAATTTGATCTCCCCTCATTCTTCTAAATTCCAGAGAGTATAGGCCTAAACTGTTCAATCTCTCTTCATACGACAAACCCCTCATCTCTGGAATCAATCTAGTGAACCTCCTCTGAACTGCCTCTATTCGGAGAGTTGGGCTGAATGGCCTCCTTTGTAAAAACCACATGCCATCAAGGTGTTGTGTAGACAGTTTGAACAACAGTTTTGAGATTACCTGTCTTTGATTTGGGTAGTGAAATATGTTTGCCTGTTTTTACAACTGATTGGCCACATTTTTGAATGCTTGTTTGAAGGAGAGCAGTTTAAAGTAGGGAGTAGATTTGAATGACAAGACATCTTTTTTTTATTTTTAATGCCCATTTCAAAGACATAGCTCTGCCATAGTGGATACTGGGTGAGTGGTTATGGAGGATACATGGGAGGCAGGAGGGGGCCATGGGAAGTGGGGGGAGGGGGGGATTGCATGTGGGTGGGTGAGGGTGAGATGAGTGAGTGGTGAGGGTTTGAGGATCTGACATCATGAATGAAATTGTGTCAATGCCCCAGTAAATGTAAGCATGCAGGCGAGTCTGCTGGCCTGGCCATCCAGCTGTCTCCATTGCCTCCTTGACCTGCCTCTGGAGACGGCAGGTCCGACTCCATCCTGTCCCCGTCTTTCCAGAACAAAGAAAGGGGGGGGTGCGTCTGTCAGTTTGGAAAGTTCCCTGACTGGGAAGTGGTGTTCGATAGGAACCGATGCTGGGATCCCTGTTATTCTCGATTTGGAGTTGGGAATTGGAAGTTCGTTTTCAAAATTTGCGGTTGACATCAGGGTTTGCAGATTCACAAATAACCTACACAGACAACAGAACCATTAAAAAAAACAAGAAAGCAGTGGGGTCCATTTCTAAAAGATGGAATTGGAAAGCAGAGAAGTTGTATTAAACTTGTATCGAATCATGGTTAGACCATGAACAGTTAGTTTCCATATTCCAAAAGTGATGAAGAGGCTTCGGAGGAAATGCAGATAAGATTTACAAGGATGATACCAGAAGGGGACCAAAGCATTTGGAGGGAAGACAGGATCAGGCTTTTGAGTTGGATGATCAGCCATGATCATAATGAATGGCAGAGCAGGCTCAAAGGGCCGAATGGCCTCTCCTGCTCCTATTTTCTATGTTTGTATGTTTTCCTTTCCACCCTGAAAATCCAGCCCAAAGCCTCTGCAGCTTTATATTTTTCCCCATCGCTCTTAGCCCCCCTGATCACCCATTTAACCCCTTTCTACTTGATCCTGTATTGAGGTCTTTCTCTGCAGGATTAGCAGAGGTTTTCTTTATAGCTTTTATTTCACTTTAAAGTTGTTTATTAATCCATTTTGGGGTCACACTTGCTTTGTTTCAATTTGCTGTCCAGTGTACTCTGTTTGAAGGTTTTTAAACTGAAATGTTGACTGACGTTCTTCTGCAATCCTTTTTGCCTTGGTTCCTTTGAAACTGCAGCTCTGACATTGTGTTTTTTTTCCCTACAGTGCACTGAGCTGGCCCCGTGCCACAATGCATGTTCATCTCATTAACGTCCTATCAAACAGCTCCTTATACACAGCAAACTAGGGTCAGCCCATTAATGTATTATCAAAGAGCTCCCTCCACACAGCGCATGGGGGTCAGGGATGCTGATTGTCCTTAAAGCTGCTACAGAGATGGAAAGAAATGGCTGGATATGCTTCCTTTAGCTTTTCCAAAATGCACAGTTTGTGTCCAGGTTTCACTGACAGCCTCCACTGCTGCCCATTGCATTAAAATCTGGCTCATGACACACAGCATCCATGGCAGCTGGATGGTAGCACAGTGGTTAGCACTGCTGCCTCACAGCGCCAGGGACCCGGGTTCAATTCCCGGCTTGGGTCACTGTCTGCGTGGAGTCTGCATGTTCTCCCCGTGTCTGCGTGGGTTTCCTCCGGGTGCACCGGTTTCCTCCCACAGTCTGAAAGACGTGCTGGTTAGGTGCATTGGCCATGCTAAATTCTCCCTCGGTGTTACTCGAACAGGTGCCAGAGTGTGGCAACAAAGGGATTTTCACAGTAACTTCGTTGCAGTGTTAATATAAGCCTACTTGTGACACGATTAAAATAAACTTATCCAATAAACATTAAGGATTCTGTCAATGACGCGATCGTAGTATGCTGAATATTCACAGGCCCTCAAAAGGTTGGGCATTTGGTGGCAATGCTTTAGGTTTGGTGGTCTACTTTGAGGCATCTTCAGTGTGGTGGGAGTGTCACTAACGTGGGCTACCAACTTTGACTGGATCTTTGACCTCAGTGGCATCTGAATGTTTTCATGGCTTCCAATGACTGTGTCTCACATTGAAAGAGTAGGTGGAAGGGTCCTGTGCGCACAGGCCTGATGTTAAACTCCCAGTCAGGAAACAGGGCAAAGCAAGCAGCGGGCCCTTTTGGGAGCAGCAGCCGCAGGAGGGACAGACAGGCCTCATTAGCTGGTGGGCTCCTGCCCAAAACTGCTGGGTACATAACGGGCACTCACCTCACACAGACAGCAGGAGGCCGCCGCCAGGGATTCAGGGGTACAGTTCCCAACACACGGGAATCTGTTTGGTGGAAGGGGTTGGTGGGGGGGAACCTGAGTAGGGCAGGCCCGGGGTTAGGGTCAGAGGGCCACTCACTGCTTCTCTTTGAAGACATAAGGCTAAGAGGAGATTTGATAGAGATGTTCAAAATCAGGAGGGAGTTGGATATAGTAGATGGGGAGAAACTGTTCCCGCTCGTAAAAGAATCAAGAGCAAGAGCAAGAAATGCATTTTGGTAGAACTAACGTAGGGGGGAGCTATACGATAAATGGCAGAACCATAAAGGGTGTAGATGCGCAGAGGGACCTGGGTGTGCAAGTCCACAGATCCTTGAAGGTGACGTCACAGGTGGAGAAGGTAGTGAATAAGGCATATGGCATGTTTGCCTTTATAGGACAGGGCATAGAGTATAAAAGTTGGGATCTGATGATGCAGTTGTATAGAACGTTGGTTCGGCCGCATTTGGAATACTGCGCCCAGTTCTGGTCACCACACTATCAGAAGGACATGGAGGCTTCAGAGAGAGTGCAGAGGAGGTTTACCAGGATGTTGCCTGGTATGGAAGGGCTTAGTTATGAGGAGAGATTGGGTAAACTAGGGTTGTTCTCACTGGAAAGACGGAGGATGAGGGGTGACTTAATAGAGGTGTATAAAATTATGAAAGGCATAGATAGGGTGAACAGTGGGAAGCTTTTTCCCAGATCGGTGGTGACGTTCACGAGGGGTCATAGGTTCAAGGTGAGGGGGGGGAGGTTTAACACGGATATCAGAAGGACGTATTTTACACAGAGGGTGGTGGGGGCCTGGAATGCGCTGCCGGGCAAGGTGGTGGAGGCGGACACACTGGGAACGTTTAAGACTTATCTAGATAGCCACATGAACGGAGTGGGAATGGAGGGATACCAAAGAATGGTCTAGTTGGGACCAGGGAGCGGCGCGGACTTGGAGGGCCGAAGGGCCTGTTCCTGTGCTGTATTGTTCTTTGTTCTTTGTTTGTACTTAAAGTGATTTGAAAAAGAAGCAAATGTGCTGCGAGAAAACTTCACAGAGGTCATAGAATCCTACAGTGCAGAAGGAGGCCATTCGGCCCATCGAGTCTGTACCGACCACAATCCCACCCAGGCCCTAGTCCCATAACCCCACATATTCACCCTGTTAATCCCCTGACATTAGGGTTAATTTATCATGGCCAATCCACCAAACCCACATATCTTTGGACTGTGAGAGGAAACCAGAGCACCCGGAGGAAACCCACACAGACACGGGGAGAACATGGAAACTCCGCACAGACAGTGACCCAAGTTGGGAATTGAACTCAGGTCCCTGGCTCTGAGAGGCAGTAGCGCTAACCACTGTGCCACTGTGCCATCCAAGGTTCCCCCTCACTAGTTTTCCCTATTGAGAAAGCCATCACTACTTTCTTGCTCAGGCCTCAAGGTAAAATGGCAGATTGGGTACCGATGACATCTGTACGGTTGAAGAGGACCCAGTTGCCTCCTTGGGGAGGGTGGACGGGCTGCCTGAAGTTTATGATTCAGTTGGCCAGGTTGAGGTAGGAATGGAACGGTTCTAGCTCCTGCCCCATTTTAACTGCCCCTTTCCTCCGCCTGGTCTCCACCAGACAAGGGATGCGGGTTCTGGTTATAGTCCAGGCCCACACATGCGCTCTCATTCATTGCTAATGAGGCACAGTTCTGAAACATGCAATGATAACATTGGATTGGAATTGAAATTCTTTTAGTCACAGTTTACAAGGATATTACCGGGACTGACAGATTTGAATTATCAGGAGAGGCTGGAAATGCTGCTACTTTTTTCCCTGGAACGTTGGAGGATGAAAGGTGACCTTATAGAGGTTTATAAAATCATGAGAGGCAAAGATAAGGTGAATAGCCAAGGTCTTTGCCCCAGAAAAGGGGAGTCCAAAACTAGAGGGCATAGGTTTAAGATGAGAGGGGAAAGATTTGAAAGGGACCCAACTTTTTCACACAGAGAGTGGTGCGTATATGGAATGAGCTGCCAGAGGAGGTGGTAGAGGCGGGTACAATTACAACATGTAAAAGACATTTGGACAGGAACATGGACAGGAAAGATTTGGAGGGATGTGGGCCAAATGCAGGCAAATGGGACTAGTTTAGTTTGGGAAACCTGGTCAGCATGGATGAGTTGGGCTGAAGGGCCTGTTTCTGTGCTGTATATCTCTATGGCTCTATGACAATGCCTCATTGTACACTGCGTGCTGTACATTGTTGATGTGCAGTCAGCTGCCACCTTTGGGCCAAGGAGGGTAGATTTCTGCTTTGATAGTGGCAGAAAATGGACGAGGGCCAATTATGGCCCATTTTACGCTCTGCCCCAGTCCCTTTTCCAGTAACTTGGAGGAGTTATCTTTTCCTATTTCAAAACTGACCTGTGCACATATTGCTTCATGAACAATCAAATGACAGTGAGTGTGCGGCTGTGACTTACGTTAAAGGCACCATATCAGTAGAGGGGAGTGAGCAATTAGTGGAGGGGTCACCTGTGGTTGTCCCACTCCAAAACAAGTATATTGTTTTGGATAATGTGGAGGAGGATGACTCTCCAGGGTTAAGCCACAGTGACCAGGTCAATGGCACAGAGTCAGGCTCTGTGGCCCGGAAAGGAAAGAGAGGGGTTAGGAGAGCGATAGTGGTGGGGGATGCGTCGGTTAGAGGCACGGACAGGCGATTCTGTGGGTGCAAACGGGACTCCAGGATGGTAGTCTGCCTACCTGGTGCTGGGGTAATGGATGTCACCGAGCGGATAGGAGGCATCTTAAAAGGGGAAGATAAAGAAACGGATGTCATTGTACACATTGGTACAAATGATGTAGATAGGAAGAGCAGGGGGATCCTACGAGAGCAATTCAGGGAGTTGGGAAATAGACTAAAAAGTAGGGCCTCCAGGGTGGCCATCTCTGGGCTGCTCCCAATGCCTCGTGCCAGTGAGGCTAAGAATAGGGAGTTAGTACAATTGAATGCTTGGCTAAAAGACTGGTCCAGGAGGGAGGGCTTCATTTTCCTAGATCAATGGGAAGTTTTCAGGAGAGGATGGCACCTGTACAAGAAGGACGGGTCACAGCTAAGTTGGAAGGGCACGAATATCCTGGCTGGGAGTTTTGCTAGTGCAGTTCGGGGGGGTTTAAACTAGTATGGCAGGGGGGTGGGGATCAAAATATTAGGTCTACAAGTGTAGAGGCTGGGGACGAGCTTGGGGCTGGGACAAGGCTGGCAAAGAAGAAGAGCACTCTGGGGGAGGATGACCTCACTGGGCCTGGAGGTCTGGAGTGCTTATACTTCAATGCAAGGAGCGTAGCAGGTAAGACAGACGAACTTAGGGCCTTAATGCTCACGAGGAATTTGGATGTGGTTGCGGTGACAGAGACTTGGTTGAAAGAGGGACAGGACTGGCAGCTGAATATTCCGGGGTACAAGTGTTTTAGGCGAGACAGAGGAGGGGCCAAAAGAGGTGGGGGAGTAGCAGTATTAGTTGGAGAGCATATTACAGCGGTGCAGAGGGAGGACAATTCAGAGGGGTCGTGTAACGAGTCACTCTGGGTGGAGCGTAGAAACAGGAAGGGCGCAGTCACTATGTTGGGGGTATACTACAGGCCCCCCAACAGCCCAAGGGAAGTGGAAGAACGGATATGTCAGGAGATACTGGATAGGTGCAGGAAAAATAGGGTTGTTGTCGTGGGAGACTTCAATTTCCCTGGTATAGACTGGAAATCGCTGAGAGCTGGGACTCTGAATGGGGAGGAATTTGTAAAATGCATACAGGAGGGTTCTTTGGAACAATATGTAGATAGCCCGACTAGAGAGGGGGCTATATTGGACCTAGTACTGGGGAATGAGCCCGGTCAGGTCTTCAAAGTTTCGGTCGGGGAACATGTGGCAAATAGTGACCACAATTCTGTTAGCTTTAGGATAGTGATGGAAAAGGATGAGTGGTGTCCCAAGGGTAAGGTGTTGGATTGGGGGAAGGCTAACTTTAGTGGGATTAGGCAGAAATTGGCAGCTCTTGATTGGGAGAGGCTGTTTGAGGGTAAATCCACATCTGGCATGTGGGAGTCTTTTAAGGAGCAGTTGTTAGGGCTGCAGGATAGGCATGTGCCTGTAAAAAAGAAGGATAGGAAGGGTAGGATTAGAGAACCGTGGATAACCAGGGAAATTGAGGGACTGGTCAAAAAAGAGAGGCGTATGTTAGGTCCAGGCAGCTAAAAACGGAGGGAGCTCTGGAGGAGTACAAAGAAAGTAGGAAAGAACTCAAACGGGGAATTAGAAGGGCAAAAAGTGGTCACGAAATGTCCTTGGCAGACAGGATTAAGGAGAATCCCAAGGCATTTTATTCATACGTTAGGAACAAAAGGGTTGTCAGGGAAAAAATCGGACCTCTCAGGGACAAAAGTGGGGAATTATGCTTGGAGCCCAAAGAAGTAGGGGAGATCCTAAATGAATACTTTGCGTCAGTATTCACAAAGGAGAGGGATGTGTTGACTGGGAGTGTCTCGGAGGGGAGTGTTGAACTGTTGGAGAAAATCTCCATTACAAGGGAGGAAGTGTTAGGTTTGTTAGAGAATATAAAGACTGACAAATCCCCAGGGCCTGATGGAATCTATCCAAGGCTGCACAGGGAGACAAGAGATGAAATCGCTGGGCCTCTGACGCAAATCTTTGTCTCGTCACTGGACGCAGGTGAGGTCCCAGAGGATTGGAGGATAGCTAATGTGGTCCCATTATTTAAGAAGGGTAGGAAGGATAACCCGGGTAATTATAGGCCGGTGAGCTTGACGTCTGTGGTGGGGAAGTTGTTGGAGAAGATTCTTAGAGATAGGATGTATGCGCATTTAGAAAGGAATAAACTCATTAACGATAGTCAGCATGGTTTCATGAGAGGGAGGACATGCCTCACTAACTGGGCTAACTAACTAACTGCCTCACCCACAGAACTGGGCTGAAAAATGGCAAATGGAGTTTAACCCTGACAAATGCGAGGTGATTCATTTTGGTAGGACAAATTTAAATGTGGATTACAGGGTCAAAGGTAGGGTTCTGAAGAATGTGGAGGAACAGAGAGATCTTGGGGTTCATATCCATAGATCTCTGAAGGTTGCCACGCAAGTGGATAGAGCCGTGAAGAAGGCCTATAGTGTGTTGGCGTTCATTAACAGGGGGTTTGAGTTTAAGAGCCGTGGGGTTATGCTGCAACTGTACAGGACCTTGGTGAGACCACATTTGGAATATTGTGTGCAGTTCTGGTCACCTCACTACAAGAAGGATGTGGAGACACTGGAAAGAGTGCAAAGGAGATTTACCAGGATGCTGCCTGGTTTGGAGGGTAGGTCTTATGAGGAAAGGTTGAGGGAACTTGGGCTTTTCTCTTTGGAGCGGAGGAGGTTGAGAGGAGACTTGATAGAGGTTTATAAGATGATGAGGGGGATAGATAGAGTGAATGTTCAAAGACTATTTCCTCGGGTGAATGGAGCGGTAACTAGGGGGCATAACTATAGGGTTCATGGTGGGAGATATAGGAAGGATGTCCGAGGTAGGTTTTTTACTCAGAGAGTGGTTGGGGTGTAGAATGGACTGCCTGCAGGGATAGTGGAGTCAGAAACTTTAGGAACATTTAAGAAGCTATTGGATAGGCACATGGAGTACTTCGGGATGATAGGGAGGAAATAGCTTGATCTGGGTTTCAGACAAAGCTCGGCACAACATCGTGGGCCGAAGGGCCTGTTCTGTGCTGTACTGTTCTATGTTCTATGTTCTATGTTCTAACATGGTGAAGTTTTTTGAAGAAGTGACCAGAATGGTTGACGAGGGAAGAGCCGTGGATGTGGTCTATATGGACTTTAGTAAAACGTTTGACAAAGTCCCTCATGGTAGGCTGGTGAAAAAGGTTGGATCTCATGGGATAAAGGGGGAGGTGGCTAGATGGGTGGAGAACTGGCTTGGCCACAGAAGACAGAGGGTGGTAGTGGAAGGGTCTTTTTCCGGCTGGAGGCCTGTGAATAGTGGTGTTCCGCAGGGCTCTGTATTGGGACCTCTGCTGTTTGTGATTTATATAAATGATCTGGAAGAAGGTGTAACTGGGGTGATCAGTAAGTTTGCAGATGACACAAAATTGGCAGGACTTGCAGATAGTGAGGAGCATTGTCAGAGGTTACAGAAGGATATAGATAGGCTGGAAATTTGGGCAAAGAAATGACAGATGGAGTTCAATCCTGATAAATGCGAAGTGATGCATTTTGGTAGAAATAATGTAGGGAGGAGCTATACGATAAATGGCAGAACCATAAAGGGTGTAGATACGCAGAGGGACCTGGGTGTGCAAGTCCACACATCCTTGAAGGTGACGTCACAGGTGGAGAAGGTGGTGAAGAAGACATATGGCATGCTTGCCTTTATACGACGGGGCATAGAGTATAAAAGTTGGGGTCTGATGTTGCAGATGTATAGAACGTTGGTTCGGCCGCATTTGGAATACTGCGCCCAGTTCTGGTCGCCACACTACCAGAAGGACGTGGAGGCTTTGGAGAGAGTACAGAGGAGGTTTACCAGGATGTTGCCTGGTATGGAGGGGCTTAGTTATGAGGAGAGAGTGGGTAAACTGGGGTTGTTCTCCCTGGAAAGACGGAGGATGATGGGAGACTTAATAGGTGTATAAAATTATGAAAGGCATAGATAGGGTGAACGGTGGGAAGCTTTTCCCCAGGTCGGTGGTGACGTTCACGAGGGGTCATAGGTTCAAGGTGAAGGGGGGGAGGTTTAACACAGATATCAGAAGGACATATTTTACACAGAGGGTGGTGGGGGCCTGGAATGCGCTGCCAGGCAAGGTGGTGGAGGCGGACACACTGGGAACGTTTAAGACTTATCTAGATAGCCATATGAACGGAGTGGGAATGGAGGGATACAAAAGAATGGTCTAGTTTGGACCAGGGAGTGGCGCGGGCTTGGAGGGCCAAAGGGCCTGTTCCTGTGCTGTATTGTTCTTTGTTCTTTGTTGTCACTATGTGTCACTTCGTTTCATTAACCAAATAATCTCAATCAATAATCCATGGGATAAATTTAAACTGCAGTTCCTGAAAGAGATACTGCATCAAAAGTAAACAGAATCACAAAGGAAACTTAAAACATCAAAACAAAATGTGATTAAATGGGTCAATAATGTTCCCCAATCCCTGCGGTGCCACGGGGTACGGAAGACTTAATAGTGCCGGCAGATACCACATGCTCCCTTTTTGAGTATTGATGCGCTATCAATAAGGCGAAAGACTACCGATATGCCAATATAAGTGTAGGCTTTTATTCACAACAGAATCAGGAGCAGATCCCAACAATTAACCGACCTGGACTGAACAAGGGGGAGGAGACAGCCACCTTTATACTAGGTGCCGAGGGGAGGAACCAAACTGGAAGGGGATGTGTCCAGGTATGACAAACACACACAACGGTGGTCCATATAGGACAAAGGCACAACTGAGGTCCACCACAAGTATACGTGTGTGTGTATGCACATGTGTGTGTGTGCATATATGTGTGTGTTTGTATGTGCATGTGTGTGCGCATGTGTGTGTATATGTGTGTGTGTGCATGTGTCTGTGTGTGTGCGCACGTGTGTGTGTGTCGATGTGTATATGTGTGTGCATGTGTGTGTGTGCATGCGTGTGTGTGTGTGCATGTATATGTGTGGGTACATGTGTGTGTGTGTGTGTGCATGTGCATGTGCACGCATACACACCTAAAGGTTGAATTTAACCATGCTCATCCTCCAATTATGGTGGAAACAAGGAGGGTTGGGAGGAGCCAGTTAAAATATAGCAGCGAGCAGGGCTGATTCAGTCTATTCCTGCTTTGATCTGATCAAGTACCAACTGCTGTTCAAATATCAATGTTTGCTGTTTATACTCACTCAAAAAATGAAGGACATTCGGGGTGAGACGGTGTCCAGTGCCCACGCTATCACATCCCTGCAGGGAATTAAAACTTTACGGGAGATAGGGAACGAGGTGAGTAAATTAACAAAGAAAATACAAAAGTGGGACAACTGCACTGCCTTAGCAACTGGATATAATTTAGAGTAACTGTAACATTCCTTGGTGTGCGATTGTCCTTGTCTAGCGATTTGGATTACTGAAGGTGAGTGTTCAGCTATCATCGAAGGGATGGTGGATTAGTGCTGAATCAGAAAGTGTGGGTGTGCTGATGCAGCCACACACATTACAAATAGCAAGATCATTAAATCCTCCAGAGGATCAGGAAGCACCTGCTGATGTTTGTGAAGCAGGCTCATGCTGTTTAGTCCCATTGAATGTCCAAGCCATTCCCACACCTTAAGGGAGACATGAGCATGGGGCAGGTGTGGACACAGAGGATCCCAAAGAAGGACTCCCAACCTTGCCCAACATCAGACCACCCAGCTTAAGCTGCCAGGTTTCCCACTTGGCACGGGCCTCCCCCGCCACAGGTAATATTCTTGTCTTTGCAATTCATACGTTTAATTGACATGAAGATTAACAACATTGGTGCAATGGAGATGAACCATTTGAACAGCGCAATGGCTTTATTCGTTTTTTCTAAAACCAGGAGTTCAATAGGTCCAAGGGCCACCTTATGTCCCCTCCTGCTCCCCCCCTCCCTACCCCAGCTGGAGGTGGGGGTGGGGGGAAAGGTGGTGGGCAGGCATTGCGCTGCAGTTTACAATTCCCCATCCCCCCCATGCCACCTTCAAACGCATGAACAAAGAAGCATAAAATCTCTGCTTCCAAGGATCCAATGTTTACTTTAGCTACTCTCTTCTTTTTTTAAATCATTGGATCACAGAATCCCTACAGTGCAGAAGGAGGCCATTTGATCCATCGAGGCCGCACTGACTCACCTCTTACTAAGGCCCTATCCCTGTAACTCCATATATTTACCCCGCTAATCCACCTAACGTAAACATCTTTGGACACTAAGGGGCAATTTAGCATGGCCAGTCCATCTAACCTGCACATCTTTGGACTGTGGGAGGAAACCAGAGTGTGTGTGCGTTTGTGTGAGAGAGAGAGGTGGGTGCTTGCGAGAGATTAAGTGTGTGGGTGATTTGTTTAGGCGTGAGTCTGTGTATGTGTGTGCGCGCGGGTGTGTATGTGTGTGCAGGTGTGAATTCAGCTCTCCAGCAACATTCCTGATATTAAACAAATTTGTAAGCAAAAGGAGTTGCAGCACTTCCCCCATTAAAAATGACAGAAAGGTAAGACTTAAGTATTTGTTGAATGAACTTGATTTGATTTGATTTGATTTATTATTGTCACATATATTAACATACAGTGAAAAGTATTGTTTCTTTTGCACTAGACAGACAAAGCATACCGTTCATAGAGAAGGAAAGGAGAGAGTGCAGAATGTAGTGTTACAGTCATGGCCAGGGTGTAGAGAAAGATCAACTTAATGCGAGGTAGGTCCATTCAAAAGTCTGATGGCAGCAGGGAAGAAGCTGTTCTTGAGTCGTTTGGTACGTGACCTCAGACTTTTGTATCTTTCTCCCATGCAAGGAGGTGGAAGAGAGAATGTCTGGGGTGCATGGGGTCCTTAATTATGCTGGCTGCTTTGCCGAGGCAGCAGGAAGTGTAGATAGAGTTAATGGATGGGAGGTTGGTTTGCGTGATGGATTGGGCTACATTCACGACTTTTTGTAGTTTCTTGTGGTCTTGGGCAGAGCAGGAGACATACCAAGCTGTGATACAACCAGAAAGAATGCTTTCTATGGTGCATCTGTAAAAGTTGGTGAAAGTCATAGCGGACATGCCAAATTTCCTTAGTCTTCTGAGAAAGTTGAGGCGTTGGTGGGCTTTCTTAACTATAGTGTTAGGGGGGACCAGGACAGGTTGTTGGTGATCTGGACAGCTAAAAACTTGAAGCACAACTTTTTAATTATAATGTATACAGAAAAGAAATAAGTAAGCCTTTTAACTGATTGCTTCTGTGTGTCTGTTCCTATTGTGCAAAAGCAATCAATTTGTTTTTGGTTTAACTCTGCAGCATTCTAAGGATGTTTCTTAAGGGTTTTGTAGTATTCTTAGAAGATCAAAAGGCTTCCATGGCTGGAAAGGTATGTGAAACCATATTCTAGACCTCTCTTACCAATTTGATTATCCCATTCCAAACAAAGATTAAAGTCCCCCACAATTATTACATTTCCTTTGTTACAAGATCCAATAATAGCTTGTACCTATCTAAAGATACAATTATGGTTAGGGACATTATAAGCTACTCCCAACCAATGTTTTCCTGACTCCCGCTATTCCAAATTTCCACCCAGACTAATTCTATTCACAATCTCCTGAGGCCAGATCCTTTCCCACTAATCTCCTGATGTCAACCTTTATTATCAGGGCTACCCCATCTCCTTTGTCTGACTTTCCGAAATATCGTGTACTCTGAAATGTTTATTTCCCGGCTTGTTTGACCTTGTACCCATGTTTCCGTAATGACTATCCGATCTGAATCATTAAAATCGACTTGTGCTTCTCTGACCACAGATTCATTGTGTATTCAGATGAAGAGCCTTTAGTTTCATTTCTTTATTTATATTCCCTGCAATGACCTATTTGTCAATGTCCAATCAGTGTTGAACTCTCTGACCCTTCCGGTTCCACACCTTGACCGTTCCCTTTGGATTTTTAAATCTCCTTTTACCCGATCTTCCCTGCACCCAACCCCCACCTCTGTTAGTTGAAAGCCTTGTCCAGCGATTTCTATTGATAAGCAGAAAGTGATACACAATACCAGACACAAATAGGAACATTGAAATAATACAGGCTCTACCCGGAGCCTGTCAGTACTTCAGGCACTTGGTATGGCATTTGTAACAGTGCCATACTCTGTGGCAAGAAAGCTAATGGCATGCCAATCTTCATAGCAAGAGGATTTGAGTATAGGAGTAAAGATGTCTTGCTGCAGTTATACAGGGCCTTGGTGAGGTCACACCTTGAGTATTGTGTGCAGTTTTGGTCTCCTAGTCTGAGGAAGAACATTCTTGCTATTGACTGATTCCTGGAATGGCAGGACTGACAGATGAAGTGAGACTTTGTACTCACCGGAATTTATAAGAATGAAAGGGGATCTCATAGAAACATACAAAATCCTGATGGGACTGGACAGGCTAGATGTGGGAAGAATGTTCCCGATGTTTGGGAAGTCCAGAACTAGGGGTCACAGTCTAAGAATAAGGGGTAAGCCATTCAGGACTGAGATGAGGAAGAACTTCTTCAGTCAGAGGTGGCTAGATGGGTAGAGAACTGGCTTGGCCACAGGAGACAGAGGGTAACAGTCGAAGAGTCTTTTTCCGGCTGGAGGTCTGTGACCAGTGGTGCTCCGCAGGGCTCTGTACTGGGACCTCTGCTATTTGTGATATATATAAATGATTTGAACCCTTCGACTGCTACCCTCTGTCTCCTGTGGCCAAGCAAGTTTGCGGATGACACGAAGATGGCTGGACTTGTGGATAGCGATGAACATTGTCGGACAATACAGCAGGATATAGATAGGCTGAAAAATTGGGCGGAGAAATGGCAGGTGGAATTTAATCCAGATAAATGTGAAGTGATGCATTTTGGAAGAACTAATGTAGGGGGGAGTTATACAATAAATGGCAGAGCCATCAAGAGTATAGGAGCACAGAGGGATCTAGGTGTGCAAGTCCACAAATCCTTGAAGGTGGCAGCACAGGAGGAGAAGGTGGTGAAGAAGGCATATGGTATGCTTGCCTTTATAGGATGGGGTATAGAGTATAAAAGCTGGAGTCTGATGTTGCAGCTGTATAGAACGCTGGTTAGGCCACATTTGGAGTACTGCGTCCAGTTCTGGTCGCCGCACTACCAGAAGGATGTGGATTTACGACCATTTAGAAAGATGCGGATTAATCCGGGATAGTCAGCACGGATTCGTGAAGGGCAAGTCGTGCCTCACAAATTTGATAGAATTTTTTGAGGAGGTAACTAAGTGTGTTGATGAAGGTAGGGCAGTTGATGTAATATACATGGATTTTAGTAAGGCGTTTGATAAGGTCCCCCATGGTCGGCTTATGATGAAAGTGAGGAGGTGTGGGATAGAGGGGAAGTTGGCCGATTGGATAGGTAACTGGCTGTCTGATCGAAGACAGAGGGTGGTGGTGGATGGAAAATTTTCAGATTGGAGGCAGGTTGCTAGCGGAGTGCCACAGGGATCAGTGCTTGGTCCTCTGCTCTTTGTGATTTTTACTAATGACTTAGAGGAGGGGGCTGAAGGGTGGATCAGTAAATTTGCTGATGACACCAAGATTGGTGGAGTAGTGGATGAGGTGGAGGGCTGTTGTAGGCTGCAAAGAGACATAGATAGGATGCAAAGCTGGGCTGAAAAATGGCAAATGGAGTTTAACCCTGATAAATGTGAGGTGATTCATTTTGGTAGGACTAATTTAAATGTGGATTACAGGGTCAAAGGTAGGATTCTGAAGACTGTGGAGGAACAGAGAGATCTTGGGGTCCATATCCACAGATCTCTAAAGGTTGCCACTCAAGTGGATAGAGCTGTGAAGAAGGCCTATAGTGTGTTAGCTTTTATTAACAGGGGGTTGGAGTTTATGAGCCGTGGGGTTATGCTGCAACTGTACAGGACCTTGGTGAGACCACATTTGGAATATTGTGTGCAGTTCTGGTCACCTCACTATAAGAAGGATGTGGAAGCGCTGGAAAGAGTGCAGAGGAGATTTACCAGGATGCTGCCTGGTTTAGAACATAGAACATAGAACATAGAACATTACAGCGCAGAACAGGCCCTTCGGCCCACGATGTTGCACCGACCAGTTAAAAAAAAACTGTGACCCTCCAACCTAAACCAATTTCTTTTCGTCCATGAACCTATCTACGGATCTCTTAAATGCCCCCAAACTAGGCGCATTTACTACTGATGCTGGCAGGGCATTCCAATCCCTCACCACCCTCTGGGTAAAGAACCTACCCCTGACATCGGTTCTATAACTACCCCCCCTCAATTTAAAGCCATGCCCCCTCGCGCTGGATTTCTCCATCAGAGGAAAAAGGCTATCACTATCCACCCTATCTAAACCTCTAATCATCTTATATGTTTCAATAAGATCCCCTCTTAGCCGCCGCCTTTCCAGCGAAAACAATCCCAAATCCCTCAGCCTCTCCTCATAGGATCTCCCCTCCATACCAGGCAACATCCTGGTAAACCTCCTCTGCACCCTCTCCAAAGCCTCCACATCCTTCCTGTAATGTGGGGACCAGAACTGCACACAGTACTCCAAGTGCGGCCGCACCAGAGTTGTGTACAGTTGCAACATAACGCTACGACTCCTAAATTCAATCCCCCTACCAATAAACGCCAAGACACCATATGCCTTCTTAACAACCTTATCTACTTGATTCCCAACTTTCAGGGATCTATGCACACATACACCTAGATCCCTCTGCTCCTCCACACTATTCAAAGTCCTCCCGTTAGCCCTATACTCAACACATCTGTTATTCCTACCAAAGTGAATTACCTCACACTTCTCCGCATTAAACTCCATCCGCCACCTCTCGGCCCAACTTTGCAACCTGTCTAAGTCTTCCTGCAAACTACGACACCCTTCCTCACTGTCTACCACACCACCGACTTTGGTGTCATCAGCAAATTTGCTAATCCACCCAACTATACCCTCATCCAGATCATTAATAAATATTACAAACAGCAGTGGCCCCAAAACAGATCCCTGAGGTACACCACTTGTAACCGCACTCCATGATGAATATTTACTATCAACCACCACCCTCTGTTTCCTATCCGCTAGCCAATTCCTGATCCAATTTCCTAGATCACCCCCAATCCCATACATCTGCATTTTCTGCAGAAGCCTACCATGGTGAACCTTATCAAACGCCTTACTAAAATCCATATATACCACGTCCACTGCCTTGCCCCCATCCACCTCCTTGGTCACTTTCTCAAAAAACTCAATAAGGTTAGTAAGGCACGACCTACCTGCCACAAAACCATGCTGACTATCACCTATCAATTCATTACTCTCCAAATAACTATAAATCCTATCCCTTATAATTTTTTCCAACATCTTGCCGACAACAGAAGTGAGACTCACCGGTCTATAATTCCCGGGGAAGTCTCTGTTCCCCTTCTTAAACAATGGGACAACATTCGCTAACCTCCAATCTTCTGGTACTATACCAGAGGCCAACGACGACCTGAAGATCAGAGCCAGAGGCTCTGCAATCACTTCTCTTGCCTCCCAGAGAATCCTTGGATAAATCCCATCCGGACCAGGGGATTTATCTATTTTCAGACCCTCCAGAATATCCTGCACATCCTCCTTATCAACTGTAATACTGTCTATTCTACTCCCTTGCAACCCAGTGTCCTCCTCAGCTATATTCATGTCCCCTTGCGTGAACACCGAAGAGAAATATTGGTTCAATGCTTCACCAATCTCCTCCGGTTCCACACATAACTTCCCTCTGCCATCTATAACTGGCCCTAAACTTGCCCTAACCAACCTTCTGTTCTTGACATACCTATAGAACGCCTTAGGATTCTCTTTAACCCTATCCGCCAAAGTCTTCTCATGTCCCCTTTTAGCCCTTCTAAGCTCGCTCTTCAACTCCCTCTTAGCCAATCTAAAGCTTTCTAGTGCACTACCCGAGTGCTCACGTCTCATCCGAACATAAGCCTCCTTTTTCTTTTTAACCAACAAAGAAACTTTTTTGGTGCACCACGGTTCCCTAGCCCTACCAATTCCTCCTTGCCTGACAGGGACATACCTATCACAGACTCGCAGTAGCTGCTCCTTGAAAAAACTCCACATGTCGGACGTTCCCAGTCCCTGTAATCTCCTAGTCCAACCTATGTTTCCTAATTCTCTCCTAATAGCCTCATAATTACCCTTCCCCCAGCTAAAACCACTGGCCCGAGGTTCATGCCTATCCCTTTCCAGGAGGGTAGGTCTTATGAGGAAAGGTTGAGGGAGCTAGGGCTGTTCTCTCTGGAGCGGAGGAGGCTGAGGGGAGACTTAATAGCGGTTTATAAAATGATGAAGGGTGAACGCTCAAAGACTATTTCCTCGGGTGGATGGAGCTATTACAAGGGGGCATAACTATAGGGTTCGTGGTGGGAGATATAGGAAGGATATCAGAGGTAGGTTCTTTACGCAGAGAGTGGTTGGGGTGTGGAATGGACTTCCTGCAGTGATAGTGGAGTCAGACACTTTAGGAACATTTAAGCGGTTATTGGATAGGCACATGGAGCACACCAGGATGATAGGGAGTGGGATAGCTTGATCTTGGTTTCAGATAAAGCTCGGCACAACATCGTGGGCCGAAGGGCCTGTTCTGTGCTGTACTGTTCTATGTTCTATGTTCTAAACAAATGGTCTAGTTGGACCAATGAGCGGCACAGGCTTGGAGGGCTGAAGGGCCTGTTTCCTGTGCTGTACTGTTCCTTGTTCTTTGTTCTTTGTTTGTGAACCTGTGGAATTCTCTACCACAGAAAGCTGTTGGGGCCAGTTCGTTAGATATGTTCAAGAGGGAGCTGGACGTGCCCCTTGTGGCTAAATGAGTTAAGGGTATGGAGAGAAAGCGGGAGTGGGATACTGAAAGTGCATGATCATCCATGATCATATTGAATGGTGGTGCAGGCTCGAAGGGCCAAATGGCCTACTCCTGCACCTACTTTCTATGCTTCTGTGTTTCTATCCACAAAACATTACATTTAACCACATGCAGAATTAGGTGCTGCCAAAGTACAGGGGCGGGTTTTTCTGCCCCTCTCCCTCCCCTGTGGCATGTTCTGTGGTGACGGAGGCAGCCCACCATTGGCTGACAGCAAGACCATCCGTTCCCGCCACTGTCAACAGGATTTTCCATTGTTCACACCCTCCGCTGCTGGGGAACCCACGGCAGGGGTCGCTGTTGATGGAACGGGAAAATTCCACTGGCAGAAATGGTAGGAAAATCCCGTCCCTGGATCTTTTTCCAAAGAAGTCACAGAGACAATGAAATCTCAATTTTAAACAGATATGATCAGCATTGAATTATCCAATTGCCTTTTGATAAAACTGTTGGAGGATGTTTGGGAAAACTAACTGTGAGAGCAAAAACTCACGTTAGTATTTCTTGACTCTTGACTAACATTAGAGCCAATTAACAATACCCTATCAATTGATACAAATAGAACGCAATGTTATACCATAAGAACAACAATTTCAATATTCAAAGTTTATATCCATAACACTCAGCACGCTCACATGGATTTATGTGTGCAATATTTTTATTTCATTAGTAGCATTTAGGTTATAGAGTTACTATGACACAGAAGGAGACATTCAGTCCAGAGTTGGCAGCATTCTAGGTTTCTGTCACAACATCAGGAATTAAGCTCTATTCTAGTCACTGCAGTGTAATACTGAGCTACTGTTGCACTACATGAGGTGTAGGGGGCAATCTTACTTGCTCATCCCACTGGTTGATCAGTAAGAGCTAGTAAGATCGGGAAAGAGGCAAAGAATCAGGTTCACACCCGATTTCTCACTCTCGCCATGTTACCGGCACTTGGAGATCGGGCACTTGCGCAATGGCGCACCTAGAGCTCAGCAGCTGGCTTCCTGGTGAGAATAAGCTCCGCCCCCTCCACCTACTGGCGAGAGTCACATCTGGGCTTTTCTTTTCTAAGTGCCAAGTGATTGTGACTGGGATCAAAAGATTGGTGTGAATCTCTCCCATTTTCACATTCGTTCAGCATTTAGAATTTTTTTGTCAAAGTAGCCCCCATAGTCTTTTGGCTGAGCATGTTAAACTGAAGTCCCATTTAACTATTTAAGCAGACTTTTAAAAGCACTATCTGAAGAAAATCAGTGAGGGTCTCCCCATATCCTGGGTAATGTGCCATTCTCTACTGACGCTCTCAGCGAACAGATTTCCGGTTATTCATTTGATTGCTGTTTGTAGGACTTGGTGCATAAATGAGTTGTTGCGTTGGTCTATAAGATATACTTCAAAAGGTAATCTATCGATTGTACATGGCTTGCTGACATTCTGAGGTGCTCAGTGTCACTGGGTCAGAATCTTGATACTCTTGCAATGCTGTTAGCGTGGGATCTTCACCACATGGACCCCAGTGGCTGAAGAGGACAACGCACTAAGATCTTCCCGAGCGCCAGTGGGCCTGGGGAATAATTAGCAGCCTCGGCCAGTGATGTCCATATCCCAAGTTTGAATTTTTAAAAATGCACATTCTTCCTATTAAACAGATAAACACTTGCATAAAAATAGCACACACACACAATAGTATAATGAGTGTGTTCTGCGTATATATATATATATATGTGATCTACTACGACTGGAATTTATGTTAGCTTTTTTTACACTTCAGATACAATCATTTCAGACACAACTGTAACATTTACAGAATGATAATAACTTTCATAAGAAAAAAAAGGTTACAGGAGAACTGTACAGAAAGTCAGCACTCATTATTATATAAAGATGATCAACTTTATCATATGCACTCTTCACAATTGATTTATGGTTCGTTCACTTTTCTTTGAATGTTTTAAAGAGAGGCTCCTCGTTAGTTTGTTAGTGGGAGCTTCAAGCACATCACAGTTCATATCTTAAGACTGCCACGACCTAAACAAAAACATTCTTTTTCAATAGCAAATATGATAATGGCGCTCGCAAAATTCTGCTCCTAAAATTCTGCTGCTTTAGATGACTTGTCATGCCTAGGTTTCCTCTGAGCCTCCACAGGCAAGTTTGTTTTTGGTGTATCGAAGGTACAAGACCTAGGGTGCATTTAAACTACAACTTTGGTGGGTCAGTGTGAAGACGTTTGTTTTGTGTGTACTGTAAACTCTGAGGTCCCGAATTTGTAGCCGAGCGGAGTCAGGATTCAGATGCAGTTTGCAAGCATTGGTGCAAAGTGAAACTGCTTACGTGTTACAGTGGACATGTACATGGTACAACAACAACTTGCAATTATACAGCACCTTTAACCGCGTGAACCATCCCAAGGTCCTTCACAGGACAAAACTTGACACCAAGCCATGTAATGAGGTATCAGGACAGGTGACCAAAAGCTCAGATGCAAGAGATAGGTGTTAAATAATGTCTCAAGGGAGGAGAGACAGGTAGGGAGGCAGGAAGATTTAGGGAGGGAATTCCAGAGCTTAGGGACAGCACAGCTAAAGGATGTGACTGCCAATAAAGGGGCAAATAAAATCGGGATGAAATCGACCCTTCCAAGCCCCCTGAGAATCCAATATGTCTCAATAAGGTTGCCTCTCATTCTTCTGAACTCCAGTGAGTACAGGCCCATCCTACTCAACCTCTCCTCAAAACAAAACCCCTACATACCCAGGATCAACCTATTTTCTGCCTGAAATATAGTTAAATAAGACCATTAGACTTTGGAACAGAGGTAGGCCATTTGGCCCATTGAGTTTGCTCTGCTATTCAATGAGATAATCTGATACAACCCTCAACTCTACTTTCCTGTCTTACCCCAGACCTTTGATTCCCTTCCTGATTAAAAATACGTCTATCTCAGCCTTGAACATATTTTAACAACCCAGCCTCTGCAGCCTCTGCGGTAAAGAATTCACAGATTCACTACCCTCTGAGAGAAGAAATTCCTCCTCATCTCTAAATGGGAGACTCCCTACTCTGAGATTATGCCCTCTGGTTCAAGACTCTCCCACAAGGGGAAACAACCTCTCAGCATCTACCTTGTCAAGCCCCCTGCGAATCCTATATGTCTCAATAAGGTCACCTCTCATTCTAGTAAACTCCAATGAGTTCAGACCCAACCTACTCAATCTCTCCTCATAACAAAATCCCTCCATATCTCGGTTCACCGCGTGAACCTTCTCTGGACTGCCTCTAATGTCAATATATTTTTCCTTAGCTAAGGGGACAAAACTGTTCACAGTATTCAGGTGTGTCTAACAAGTGGCCTGTATAGTTTTAGCAAGAATTCCCACGTTTATGTTCCATTCCTTTGAAATAAAGACCAACATTCCAGTTGCCTTCCCAATTAACTGCAGAACTAGCCTACTGGCTTTTTGTGATGTGATTTATGCATGGGGACCCCCAAATCCCTCTGTGCTGCAGCTTTCTGCAGTCTTTCTCCATTTAAATAATATTCAGCTCCATTATTCTTCTGAACAAAGTGCATAACTTCACATTTTCCTACATTACATTCCATCTACCAAGTTTTTTGCCCACTCACCTAATCTGTCTATATCCTTCTGTAGACTCATTGTGTCATCCTCACCACTTGCCTTCCCACCTATTTTTGTGTCATTCGCAAACTTGGCAATGGCACATTCATTTCCCTCATCCAAGTCATTAGTCTGGCACCATAATTGTAAATAATTGTGGTCCCAACACTGATCCCTGTGGCATTCCACTAGTTACAGGTTGCCACCCTGAAAATGTACCTCTTATTCCAACCCTCTGTTTTCTATTAGTTAGCCAATCCTCTATCCATGCTAATATACTACCCCCAACACCATGGGATCTTATCTTTTGTGCAGTACCTTATTAAAACGCTTTTTGGAAATCCAAGTATATAACATCTACTGGTTCCCCTTTATCTATCCTGCTCATTACCACCTCAAAGAATCAAGCATGATTTCCCTTTCATGAAGCCAAGCTGATTCTACCTGATTATATTATGCATTTCTAAATGCTCTGTTAATATATCCTTTATACTAGACTGTAACATTTTCCCAATGACAGAAGTTAAGCTAACTGGCCTGCAGTTACTTGTTTTTCGTCCCCCTCCTTTTTTGAATAACAGTGTTACATTGGCAATTTTCCAATCCTTTGGGACTTTTCCAGAATCTAAGGGTTCTTGGAAAATTACTCCCAGGATGTACTGATTTTCCGGTTTTTCTATCAAACTTCAAAACAGCATTGTGGGTTTTTGACTTGAAATGTGTTTAATGTTGTTGTAATATGTCCCATTTCTGTCAGGAAATTGGGAAACATGAGTTTTCCAATGTAACTCCAGTCGAGTATTCCTGCCTGGAATACGATGGAAAAAAAGACTTCCCCAACAATTTTACAAAAACAAACTTCATTGCTTGAAGAGCTATATTAGTCTTTATGTGGAGAATAATTACAACCTGTTCATCATCGACAATTCTTGACAAAGCAACCCAGAGGATGGTCGGGATGAGTCACTTGTCACGCCTGTCAATGGGACAAGCACAATTGTCTACTTTCAAAAGTTTTGTTTGATAAAGATTGTACATTCCCTAGTGCTGGGTTACTGAGTGCGCTGGTAGATATCTGGATGCAGGTTACTGGCATATGCTGCAATGACGCAGCAGGAAACAGAAGAATGTCTCATTCTCCCTGTAGAAATGTTGCCATTAGTTACTTGTCCTCGGATCTGGAAATATCCGCCAACGGGATGAGAAAATCAGAATGTTGAGTACAATTTCTGAGCAACTTGTGCAAACTCTCCTTGTGTGCAGTTGTGACCAAAGCCAACAGTTTGAAATGGAATGAATTAGGAACAAAAGGAACTGACTCCACTTTTTAACTTGAAACAGTCCCATAATATAAAAAGGATTTCTGATGTTACAATAAAGACATAGGCAGAACAGGACAGAGAACCCAAAGTTTTGTATTGTCCACATTCTGGTACATCAATGGAGAATTTTTGATTTGATTTAATTTTTTGATTTGATTTATTGTTACATGTACAGTTGTTTCTTGTGCGCTATACAGGCAAAGCATACCATTCTTAAAGTACATAGGGGAGAAGGAAAAGGATAGGGTGCAGAATATTTAATTTGATTTGATTTGATTTGTTATTGTCACATGTATTAACATAGTGAAAAGTATTGTTTCTTGTGCGCTATACAAAGCATACTGTTCATAGAGAAGGAAACAAGAGAGTGCAGAATGTAGTTTTACAGTCATATAGTGTTGCAATTACAGGTGGGGGGGGAAGAGAAAGATCAGCTAATATATGATAGGATCATTCAAGGGTCTGATGGCAGCAGGGAACTGATGGCTAATGACATGACAGACCTAGTGGTATTATCACTAGACTATTAATCTAGAAACTCGGCTAATGTTCTGGGGACCCGGGTTCGAATCCCGCCACGGCAGCTGGTGGAATTTGAATTCAATAAAAAATATCTGGAATTAGGAATCTACTGATGACCATGAAACCATTGTCGATTGTCAGAAAAACACATCTGGTTCACTAATGTCCTTTAGGGAAGGAAAACTGCTGCCCTTACCTGGTCTGGCCTCCATGTGACTCTAGAGTCACAGCAATGTGGTTGACTCTCAACTGCCCTCCAAGGGCAACTGGGGATGGACAAATAATTCTGGCCAGCCAGTGACGCCCATGTCCCACGAATTAAAAAAAAAGACTGGGATATATAGTGGGAAGAATAAATTTCTTTGGTAGTGCACTGGTTAGGCCATTCCTCCACATTATTTTAAAAATTGGCCCTTAATAAGATGGTGATAAAGGTAATTAAAATAACACACAAAGAGTCTTAAACCGACGTGCTAACCAGCATGCGATCAAAGGATTATAAACATTGGGGTGTGAAAATGTGCAGCACGTTTCCTTATTATAAGACCCGGTGCTGCGAACATGGCTCAATATTTGAACATGTGTGCAACTGAGCGGAGAGCAACTCCCTTCAACTTTGCACTTGTAAATAGGAATTTAACACAACATACTTGTGATACTGAGCTGAGGCAATCATTTACTTTGCCCTTTATAATTTCAGAATTCATCCCTAGCTGGGCTCTTCGAAATATCAGTGATCGCACTAAATTGCGCAGCTACTTGCTAACAATTTCCTGAACTTTCCTTCAACATGAGGCCTTACAAAGCAGCACAAAATTACAGCCCATCCACACAGACATTTAATTTTGGGATATGTTGTAAAAACATCAATTAATCCAATATACTCTAGCGAGTATAAACTAACGTAGGGACAAAGGTTCCTTTTTAATTTATTTCCAATTGCCTTCTCTATCACGAAAGCAGTGAGACATGCTGAAATGTGCATTGTTCCTTCACAATGTCCCTTAATACCTCTGTGACACAGGTATCCTTTGTTGTGTAAGATCCTGTTGCCACCTCTCATGAATTCAGGGTGTTCCAGACTGTTGCAGTCAATAAATACCTTCCAGGTTCAGTTGATAGTGGTACTGTAGGAGATGGGGAAGACAATTTGCACGCAACGTGGTACCATAAACATCAATGTGATAATAACCATGGTGGCATGATGGCACAGTGGTTAGCACTGCTGCCTCACAGTGTCAGGGAACCAAGTTCAACTCCAGCCTTGGGTGGTTGTCTGTGTGGAATTTGCACGTTCTCCCTGTGTCTATGTGCGCTTCCTCCGGGTGCTCCGGTTTCCTCCCACAGTCCAAAGATGTGCAGGTTAGGTGGATGAGCAAGCTACATTGCCCCTTAGTGTGTAGGTTAGTGGGATAGTGGTGAGCAGGGTAAAAACGTGGGGTTGTGGGGATAGGGTAGGGATGGGCTTGGGTAAGATGCTCTGTCAGAGAGTTGGTGCAGACTTGATGGGCCGAATGGTCTCCTTCTGCACTGTAGGGATTCTATGGTTCTTTGAGCCAGATACGCTTTGTTTTCAGTGATGGTGGAGGGAGAAATGTTGATCAGGACACCACTGGGGGTAGAAACATGGCCAATAATTGATCACTTAAGGGCCTCAGTTGGAGCAAGGGCGGACAGGCTGTCCCAGGCTTTGCCCGCCCCTGTAAAATTTATGTCTGAACAGGGACAAGTGGGCACAGCTGGAGAATTCTATGGCCCTCGCTCGCCCCTTCCCCACTCACCCCCACACCCACACACACCCTCTCCCCCTACACACACCACTTGCAAAGCTGCTGACAGGAGTCCATGAAATTCTGGCCAAGAGTGCTACTGACTGAGTCTAACATTCAAGTACTGGGGTTTAGAACCATAGAACCATAGAACATTACAGCACAGAAACAGGTCTTTTGGCCCTTCTTGGCTGTGCCAAACCATTTTTCTGCCTAGACTGACCTGCTCCTGGACCATATCCCTCCACACCCCTCTCATCCATGTACCTGTCCAAGTTTTTCTTAAATGTTAAAAGTGAGCCCGCATTCACCACTTCATCTGGCAGCTCATTCCACACTTCACCACTCTGTGTGAAGAAGCCCCCCCTAATATTCCCTTTGAACTTTTCCCCCTTCACCCTTAACCCATGTCCTCTAGTTTTTTTCTCCCACAGCCTCAGTGGAAAAAGCCTGCTTGCATTCACTCTATCTATACCCATCATAATTTTATACACCTCTATCAAATCTCCCCTCATTCTTCTACTCTCCAGGGAATAAAGTCCTAACCTATTCAACCTTTCTCTGTAACTCAGTTTCTCAAATCCCAGCAACATCTTTGTAAACCTTCTCTGCACTCTTTCAACCTTAGTAATATCCTTCCTGTAATTAGGTGACCGAAACTGCACACTATACTCTAAATTCGGCCTCACCAATGTCTTATACAACCTCACCATAACATTCCAATTCTTATACTCAATACTTTGGTTGATAAAGGCCAATGTACCAAAAGCACTCTTTACGACCCTTTCTACCTGTGACGCCACTTTTAGGGAATTATGTATCTGTATTCCCAGATCCCTCTGTTCTACTGCACTCTTCAGTGTCCTACCATTTACCTTGTATGTTCTACCTTGGTTTGTCCTTCCAAAGTGCAATACCTCACACTTGTCTGCATTAAACTCCATCTGCCATTTTTCAGCCCATTTTTCTAGCTGGTCCAAATCCCTCTGCAAGCTTTGAAAACTTTCCTCACCGTCCACTACACCTCCAATCTTTGTATCATCAGCAAATTTGCTGATCCAATTTACCACATTATCATCCAGATCATTGATATAGATGACAAACAACAATGGACCCAGCACTGATCCCTGTGGCACACCACTAGTCACAGGCCTCCACTCAGAGAAGCAATCCTCCACTACCACTCTCTGGCTTCTTCCATTGAGCCAATGTCTAATCCAATTTACTACCTCTCCATGTATACCTAGCGACTGAACCTTCCTAACTAACCTCCCATGCGGGACCTTGTCAAAGGCCTTACTGAAGTCCATGTAGACAACATCCACTGCCTTCTCTTCATCCACTTTCCTGGTAACCTCCTCGAAAAACTCTAATAGATTGGTTAAACATGACCTACTATGCACAAAGCCATGTTGATTATCCCTAATAAGTCCCTGTCTATCCAAATATTTGTAGATCCTATCTCTCAGTATTCCTTCCAATAATTTACCTACTACTGACGTCAAACTTACCGGCCTATAATTTCCCGCATTACTTTTTGAGCCTTTGTTAAACAACGGAACAACATGAGCTATCCTCCAATCATCCGGCACCTCACCCGTGGATACCGACATTTTAAATATATCTGCCAGGGCCCCTGCAATTTCAACACTAGTCTCCTTCAAGGTCCGAGGGAATACCCTGTCCGGTCCTGGGAATTTATTTACTCTGATTTGTCTCAAGACAGAAAGCGCCTCCTCCCCTTTAATCTGTATAGGTTCCATGACCTCCCTACTTGTTTGCCTTATTTCCATAGACTCCATGCCAGTTTCCTTAGTAAATACGGATGCAAAATACCCATTAAATATCTCCCACATTTCTTTTGGTTCATACATAGCCGACCACTCTGATCTTCAAGAGGACCAATTTTATCCCTTACTATCCTTTTGCTCTTAATATACCTCTCGAAGCTCTTAGGATTATTCTTCACCTTGTCTGCCAAAGCAATCTCATGTCTTCTTTTAGCCCTCCTGATTTATTAAGTAGTTTCTTGCACTTTTTATACTCCTCAAGCATCTTATTTGCTCCCTGTTGCCGATACATGTCATACATCTCTCTCTTCTTCTTTATCAGAGTTCCAATATCCCTCGAGAACCAAGGTTTCTTATTCTTATTCACTTTACCTTTAATCCTGACAGGAACATACAAACTCTGCACTCTCAAAATTTCTCCTTTGAAGGCCTCCCACTTACCAATCACATCCTTGCCAGAGAAAAGCCTGTCCCAATCCACGCTTTTTAGATTCTTTCTCATTTCTTCAAATTTGGCCTTTTTCCAGTTTAGAACCTCAACCCGAGGACCAGATCTATCTTTATCCATGATCAAGTTGAAACTAATGGCGTTATGATCACTGGAACCAAAGTGTTCCCCTACACACACTTCTGTCACTTGTCCTAACTTGTTTCCTAATAGGAGATCTAATATTGCATCCTCTCTAGTTGGTACCTCTATATATTGATTTAGAAAATGTTCCTGAACACATTTTACAAACTTTAACCCGTCTAGACCTTTAACAGTATGGGAGTCCCAATCTATATGTGGAAAATTAAAATCCCCTACTATTACAACTTTATGTTTCCTGCAGTTGTCTGCTATCTCTCTGCAGATTTGCTCCTCCAATTCTTGCTGACTATTGGGTGGTCTATAATACACCCCCATTAATGTGGTCATACCTTTACTGTTTCTCAGCTCCACCCATATGGCCTCGGTAGACAAGCCCTCTAATCTGTCCTGCCTGAGCACTGCTGTAACATTTTCCCTGACTAGCAATGCCACCCCCCCACCCTTCATCCCTCTGCCTCTATCACATCTGAAACATCGGAACCCTGGAACATTGAGCTGCCAGTCCTGCCCCTCCTGTAGCCAAGTTTCACTAATGGCCATAATATCATAATTCCATGTGTCAATCCATGCCCTCAGCTCGTCTGCCTTCCCCACAATACTCCTGGCATTGAAATAGACACACCTCAGAAGATTATTACCACCACACATAACCCTTCTATTTGTGATTTTGCATGAACTATTAACATCATTTATTTTCACCCCCGCTCCACTATCTGCTCTGGCACTCTGGTTCCCATCCCCCTGCAAATCTAGTTTAAACCCTCCCCAATAACACTAGCAAATCTCCCTGCAAGTATATTGGTCCCCTTGTAGTTCAGGTGTAACCCGTCTCTCTTGTACAGGTCCCAGCTGTTTAGTTGAGCTATTCGTACCTGCCCGCACACAACCTCTTTCCAGCTAATCAAACTCTGACCAATTTCACTGCTCAATCTGTGCCAGGTTATGGTTATGTATAGAATCATAAAATCATAGAATCCCTACAGTGCAGAAGGAGGCTATTCGGCCCATCGAGCCTGTACCAACAACAATCCCATCCAGGCCCTATCCCCATAACCCCATGCATTTACCCAGCTAGTTCCCCCTGACACCAAAGGACAATTTAGCATGGCCAATCCACCTAACCTACACATCTTTGGATTGTGGGAGGAAACTGGAGCATCCGGAGGAAACCCATGCAGACACAGGGAGAATGTGAAAACACTGACAGTGACCCAAGCAGGAATTGAACGTGCGTCCCTGACACTGTGAGGCACAGTGCTAACCACTGTGCCATCATGCCGCCCATTATGGTGAATGCTTAAGGGCTCGCTTAACCGTGGCTCAAGAACTGGTTGACTTTCTTGGCAGAAAGAACAGATTATTCCAAGCTCATCTTAATACTAGCCATTTCTAAGATGTTAATGTTGTAGGTAAATAATACCTCTGAGACTAGTCGTGAGTCAAAGTACAGTGGTTTATTTTCACAAGCTTGTGGGAGAAGTCCGATCCCTAAAGCGGTTCTCCAGACCTCTCACCGAATACAGGTTAAGAGCAAATATTTATACATATATTTTCGCCCCATTTTCTCACGATTATTGCTGCCTCGGCGGTTCCATCCTTCGCGTAGTCCATGTAATCGTAGCCATCTCAAGGCTGTCTCTTCTGTCGCCTCTATGTGGCGGACATCTATGGTTTGTTTATTCGGAATACAAGATTATAAGTTTGCACAAACAAGTTAACTGAAGTACAGGGGCCTATATAACAATTTATATCGGTAAGGATGAATAGTATATCATAAATATATATGAATCTATTGTACAATCACAGAAGGCATGCATGTAAGCTCCACCATGTTAAACAGAAGTACATAATATAAAAGAACACAAAATGGATACTAGCTTATACTAGCTGGGTTAGCCACATTCCTGAACACAATTAGCTGGGAAAATCATAAGCTTGTGTACAACAGCAGGGACAGCTTCTTCTCTTATCTGTTTTTGGATACATGAAAACAAGTTCTACAGACCCGAAAACAAGTTCTACAATGCTTTTTACAAATCTCTAAGTATTACAAAGTTCATTAACCCGTTCCCCTCTTCATTATGGACAGGAAGGAGGTTAATTTGAACAGCCCCGATTTCTCCTTTTGCCACCCGTTTGCAAACGGAAAGAGGTTTGGATTTGCTTCCCCCTCTATAAGGGGTAATGTGTTTCCCAAACCCTCAGTTTTAGTGTGGTCCAATTCTCAATTAATAATCCCAAGCAAACTCATGCTAGGATGAACTCAGAGGGTTAGTTTATTTGTACACACTCAAACGGGAGAGGAGGGCAGAAATGTTGCCTCCTTTTCAGTACACAGTAAAAGAGGGGTAGAGAAAGGAAGATTTACAGGACAAAGACCACAGAGAAAAGAATGATTGTTTCGCATGAGTCCAGAGTCTAGGATCAAAGTCCGATGGAGCAGAAGTTGGCAGGCAGGACTAACTCCCAGTAGAGTTGACTTGCATGGCGAGATATTTATGCAAAGGTGAATCAGTCTTGTAGGCAATGGTACAAAAGATCTAGTGGAAGCAGTGTAGATGGGGCCGGGTATTCAGCCTGGCAAAGCCCCTTTTCTGTGCTGCTGCTAGATAGATGGAAAAATGGCAGACTGAGGTTTGCAGCTCCACAAGGCTATATTACCCATTTCCCCACCTCCCCATTTTGGCTTTGACAGCGGTATGTATCCCTTCATCTGGGTTCCCTGAAATTATTAATGTTCCAACCATTAAGCTTTAAAGGGAGATTGCAAGGTCCTTTCTCCTAGCAGATGAATTGACTCCAGGTTTGGCTTCTGAAATGTAGATGGCCTTGGTATAATTCGATTCGAATTTGCTCTCTGCAGCCCATCAGGGGTCAATGGGATCTCTTCTGAGATAATGAGGTGTCGATTTCTGCAAAACACCCATATTGTTCGACGATCACAGGTGGACATGTCTTCAGCCATTTTTTAATTCTTTGTCCAGTTTTAAAAATTTTAGAAATTAGCCATGAGGATTTTAAAAATATTTTATATAAAAACATAGAGTGTGAGACCGGGGTGGCATGGTGGCACGCAGTGGTTAGCACTGCTGCTTCACAACACCAGGGAGCCGGGTTCAATTCCCGGCTTGGGTCACTGTCTGTGTGGAATCTGCACGTTCTCCCTGTGTCTGCGTGGGTTTCCTCCAGGTGCTCTGGCTTCCTCCCATAGTCGTAAGATGTGCAGGTTAGGTGGATTGGCCATGCTAAATCGCCCCTTAGTATCGGGGGACTAGCTAGGGTAAATGGATAGGGTTATGGGGATAGGGCCTGGGTGGGATTGTGGTCGGTGCAGACTCAATGGGCCGAATGGCCTCCTTCTGCACTGTAGGATTCTATGATTCTATGATAAAGCATAGGAGCCGAAATAGGCCATTTGGCCCACTGGGTCTGCTCCGCCATTCAATGAGATTATGACTGATCTGATGTGATAATCCTCAACTCCACTTTCCTGCCTTATTCCCATAACCTTTGACTTCCGTACAGAGGTCTTAGCTCCCCTGACAGGGAGAAGAAGATGATACATCTTGTACATCACAAGGTTTTATTTAATGTATTGGTACCGTATCCTTTCTTATGGCTGATGTAGATGTAGGGCAATAATTATAATTATTACAATTATTTTTGAACATTCAGATGTTCAAATGGGTGATTACATCAGCAACAGTCAAGTGTAACATTTTGATCTCTCATTTGTATTTGTGAATAGGGCAGTGAGTCATTATGGATGGAATTTTTATTATTGTATTATGGGGGAGGTCCGTGGGGTTTGGTGGGTGATATCTGTGTGGGGGGGGGGGGGGGGGGGGGGGGGCGGAGCAGGCACGGTTGACCGATCTCACAGTATGCTGGGAGATCGGGGCGCCAACGCAATGGCTCCCCTTTCAGTCTACAGCCGGCTTCCCGATATGAATAATCTCCACCCACTACCCCTGCTCGCAGGAATCACATTGCGGCCTCTGTATTGTGCAGAGTGCCGTAAATTACCACTACTTATCTCACTGGATAAATGGGCACAAAAACCTCCTGTTTTCTCACCCGTTCGACACTTAGAAAACTCCATCCATTATGTTTCACAGCCTGTTCTGGGCGAGTATAGCTGGACACTGGAGTCCATTTGTGCATCAAGTGCCCGTGTTGCCAAAGTTTGTGCAGATGTGGTCCGAGGTTGTCAATCAGCTTTGCGGAAGATCAAAGCATGTCAGCTCTTTGTTGGTGTTCGTGGTATCAACGTGCTGCAGGGAAAGCTAAACCTGTGCCAATGAATTTGCTGTTCCTTTATACTATAAATGCTGTGTGTTACTCTTGATAACACAACAAACTGCTCTCAACAATACCATCACTCTGGCCAGTAACAGAACCACAGAAGATTCACACAGGATCAGCATAAAGTAACCCTGTACTTTTTTTCTTCCTCATGTGCATATCTCGCCCTCCCCTTAAATGCAGCTACACTATTTGCTTCAACTGCTCCTTGTGGCAGCGAGTTACACATTTTCCACGCTCAAAGGGTGGAATTTTACCGGCACATCCGCCTGAGGTTCATATGATCCCGCCTGAGGCCAACAGAGAATGCTGTTCTCCGAGCCGAGCCTGCCCCTGGAATCGGGGTGGGCGTGCCAGTAAATTTCCGGTCATGAGTAAGGAAGTTTCTTCTGAATTCCCAATTGGGTTACTTGGTGCCAATCTTACATTGAAGACCTCCAGCGGGGTTTCCCCAGAAGTGGTAACATTCTGTCTGTAACCACCCCATCAAACCCTTCCCTAATTCATCCCTCAGCCACAGACCCAATCTGTGCACCCTTTCCTGATCTGTATAACCATGCACTTCTGTTATCATCTGTGCAAATGTTCTCTTCAACCTTTCTATAATATGGCAACCAGAACTGCACACAGTACTCCCACTGTGTTCTAACCAAGATTCAATACATTTAGCATAAAGAACAAAGAACAAAGAACAGTACAGCACAGGAAACAGGCCCTTCGGCCCTCCAAGCCTGTGCCGCTCCTTGGTCCAACTAGACCAATCGTTTGTATCCCTCCATTCCCAGGCTGCTCATGTGACTATCCAGGTAAGCTTAAACGATGTCAGTGTGCCTGCCTCCACCACCCTACTTGGCAGCGCATTCCAGGCCCCCACCACCCTCTGTGTAAAAAACATCCCTCTGATATCTGAGTTATACTTCACCCCTCTCGCCTTGAGCCCGTGACCCCTCGTGATCGTCACCTCCGACCTAGGAAAAAGCTTCCCACTGTCCGCCCTATCTATTCCCTTCATAATCTTGTACACCTCTATTAGATCTCCCCTCATTCTCCATCTTTCCAGGGAGAACAACCCCAGTTTACCCAATCTCTCCTCATAGCTAAGACCCTCCATACCAGGCAACATCCTGGTAAGCCTTCTCTGCACTCTCTCTAACGCCTCCACGTCCTTCTGGTAATGCGGCGACCAGAACTGGACGCAGTACTCCAAATGTGGCCTAACCAGCGTTCTATACAGCTGCATCATCAGACTCCAGCTTTTATACTCTATACCCCGTCCTATAAAGGCAAGCATACCATATGCCTTCTTCACCACCTTCTCCACCTGTGTTGCCACCTTCAAGGATTTGTGGACTTGCACACCTAGGACCCTATGTGTTTCTATACTCCTGATGACTCTGCCATTTATTGTATAACTCCTCCCTACATTATTTCTTCCAAAATGCATCACTTCGCATTTATCCGGATTAAACTCCATCTGCCACCTCTCCGCCCAATTTTCCAGCCTATCTATATCCTGCTGTATTGCCCGACAATGCTCTTCACTATCCGCAAGTCCAGCCATCTTCGTGTCATCCGCAAACTTGCTGATTACACCAGTTACACCTTCTTCCAAATCATTTATATATATCACAAATAGCAGAGGCCCCAGTACAGAGCCCTGCGGAACACCACTGGTCACAGACCTCCAGCCGGAAAAAGACCCTTCAACCACTACCCTCTGTCTCCCATGGCCAAGCCAGTTCTCCACCCATCTAGCCACTTCTCCTTGTATCCCATGAGCCTTAACCTTCTTAACCAACCTGCCATGTGGGACTTTGTCAAACTTGGCCACTTTTCAATTCTATCCCTCTAGAAATGAAGGCCAATTGCTTGGTTTTTTTTAATGGTCTTGGTAGTATGTATGATATTTAGTGACTGGTCGATGTACACTCGGAGATCCCTTTGTTCTTCCACCCCACCTAGAATCGCACCTTCCAAGTAATAAGTTAACTCCCCTATTCTTCCTACCAATGGACGTCACTGGCTGGCCAGCATTTATTGCCCATCCCTAGTTGTCCTTATTCAGGGCGCAGTTGAGAGTCAACCACATTACTGCTCTGGAGTCACATGTAGGCCAGACCAGGTGAGGATGGCAGATTTCCTTCCCTAAAGGACATTTGTGAATCAGATGGGTTTTTCCGACAATCGACAATGGTTTCATGATCACTAGTAGATTCTTAATCCCAGATTCCTTTTAAAAATTGAATTCAAATTCCACCATCTGCCGTGGTGAGATTCGAACCCTGGTCCCCAAAGCATTAGCTAAGTTTCTGGATTAACAGTCATTGCCTCCCCTGTTTTGCCAATTATCTACTCACTCTACAAGTTTATTCATGACCTCCTGCAATTTGTTGCAGCTCTCCTTGGTTTTACTTGTCATCCTCACTCCATCCCACAATTTGGTGGCATCCACAAATTTAGAAATTGATTTTATTCCAAAATGCTGACTGGAAGAAGATTTTGTGACAACGGACCATCTAATGGAAAGGAAAATTGGGGGAAAAACTACTCAATTGCTCCAATTGTCTCTGGGGCTACTTCCCGACTTTGATAAATGTTCAGTTCATCTAAATTCCTGCTATCTCACATCAAAACATGCTTGTCCATCACACGCATATTTTACGGACCTCAAATGACTCCTGGTTCTTCAAATATTAATATTCTTCTCCCATGACTGTGTCCCTCGCTATCCCTGGAACCACATCCAAATTAAGAATTCCTCCACCCCCAAAATCTCTGATCTTCCAATTTGATCCCTTCCAAAGTCCCCTCCTTTCTCGTTAACGGCACGTGGTGATTGTGCCTCCAGCTGCCAGGGTCTTATTCTCTGGAATTCCCTCCCTAAGCCCCTCCACCGATCCTTTGATTCCTCCTTGAGATCCAACTAATTCTCCTCTCGTTTGGTTCAGTGTCGGTGTTTCCTCACGCCTCTGTACGTGCCTCAGGGAGGAGGCTTTTCAATGTTGCGGGTGCTATATAAATGCAAGTTATTATTGTTGTACCGAATAAACGTGAAAATGTTACTAACTTAAGTTGCCACAAGACGGTTTTTCCTGAACCCTGGCTAAGACATAGCAGACTTTGGGAGATCAGGGGGGCGATTCCATGATGTGGCATCACCAGGGGGCAAGGACCAAATCATTGAATCAATAACTTCACCATTTTGCTACTTCACAAAGCTATAAAAGAAGTGACAAAAATAGAAAACACTCACATGCTGCGTCATGTTTAATTCACATCCTGTAAAGCTATATCAATTAACATGAAAAATATGTGTATTCTGCTGGAGGTCAAAGATCATCCACTGCACCTTACAATTATTAATGCTTCATTTTTGCTGTCTTTTTCTTCTTCAGTTCTTCCCTGTGACGTTGCTTCCTCCGTTTCCCTCCTTCCTTTTGACCTGAGAAAACGTAGGGCAGCAGTTAACCAAATGGTAAAATTATAACATTTAGTGTAGTCTACATTTTGCCATTAATCCATTACTGCGAGACCACATGGCTCAACAGGTTGCCTCCGGTACCCCGCTCCGCGTGTGCACTCGCCCGTGAATGTGCAGAAGACCTCAAACTGAATCTTGCTGATCATGGAAAACAGAGGCACATGTTTAGATTGTCACTCAGAGTTTGTGGTTAGATCAAACATGATCTATGCCTTTATTATTCTCATTGTTATGGGACGGCAGAGGGTAAGTACCAGGCTGCCCAAATCCCAAAGAAATACTTGGAACAAGCTGCCACAATGGTCTTGCAATTTGTATATTATGAAGAGCTATCTGAAGTCAAGTTAAGTGAATTCCAGGCCACCCTGTGATGATTTTTAATATTAATTATAAAATAAATAGAATACCTTTACACAGTTAACAGTACTTTACAAACATTTCCTAAAATGTTTTAGATTAAATAAACTCAAGGATCAAAGCCCTCTCTTGATGGCAAGAGTCCTTATAGATTCTCTAATTGATAAACTTCCAGTAATATTACCACACAATGGCCTGCTGATCAAAGGGGAAATCTTACACAGCCTCTTCTCTCTGAGGGTGGTGGAAAAACTGCTGATCACAGATCTAGCTTCAACACACATTTGTTTTAAGATTTCATGGCCATAATCAACAACCTTTAATCTCACTTTAAATATGTTTTTCCCCTTTGATCCTCCAAGCTAATGTTTCTAAACTCCTTTAGAAGTTCCTCTTCCCAAGAATTTATCAATTATTATTTGTTATTATTTTATGGCTAATGAAGTGTATAAAGTAAACTTACTATTTTGCCTCACATATTTACCATCTCCCAACTGTATATGTTTCCCATGAAATCCAACAGTCAACTTTAAAATAACTCCTCTTATCTAATGTAAATTCCTGGTCAAGTTGCTTTTGCGTTGGAAGAAAGCGCAGCCAAATGGAAACAAGAAACAATACAGCATGATCTAAAGATCTTGCAGCTTCCTGCTCTAACATAAAACTTGAGCCATTCATGGGTGTTTTAGAATTAAATGTTTTGAACATTCATTTAAGGTAAGTATTTCGCCTCAGTTTTCTTTTTCTATCTTTATCCTTTTCATGGCATATGGACATCACTGGCAAGGCCTGCATTCGCTACCCATCCTGATTGCCCTTGAAATGAATGACTTGTTAGATCATTTCAGAGGGCAGGTAAGAGTCAACAACATTGCCTGATTGGAGTCCACTTGCCAACCACTTTCTTCTCATGAAGTATAATTGTTATTCCTTTACATTTGGTATTTTTGTCAATGTCCTGACGAGTGCAAGATGAAAAGCTCAGACATGTGTCTTTTATCAGCGATACTCAAGCTCTGTACTGCTAAATAGAGTCATAGAGTCATAGCGGTCCAACTTGTCTATGCCACCCTTTTTTAAACCCCTAAGCTAATCCCAATTGCCTGCATTTGGCCCATATCCCTCTATACCCATCTTACCCATCTAACTGTCTAAATGCTTTTTAAAAGACAAAATTGTCTACTACTACCTCTGGCAGCTTGTTCCAGACACTCACCACCCTGTGTGTGAAAAAGTTGCCCCTCTGGTCCCTTTTGTATCTCTCCGCTCTCACCTTAAACCTATGCCCTCTAGTTTTAGACTCCCCTACCTTTGGGAAAAGATGTTGACTATCTAGCTGATCTATGCCCCTCATTATTTTATATACCTCTATAAGGTCACCCCTCAGCCTTCCACGCTCCAGAGAAAAAAGTCCCAGTCTATCCAGCCTCTCCTTATAGCTCAAACCATCAAGTCCTTGTAGCATCCTTGTAAATCTTTTCTGCACTCTTTCTAGTTTAATAATATCCTCAATATAATAGGTGATGCGCGATTAAATCACACGGGAGTCTAGATTACCCGGGAAATAAAGGCTTTTATTACTAACAAGAATGGAGCCACTATATACAATACAATCCCAGACTAAAGGGTCACCAGGCAGTGCGGTGACCTTTATACTTCCCCAGGTAGGGGGAGCCAACTGGAGTGTACCACAGAACAATATCAACAGGTAGAACAGCCCAACCCTAACACCAACAGTAATTACAGTAACATATCTACAAACCCCAGAGTGCTGACCATCCATGGCTCAGCACTCCTAGTGGTAACCAACTATGGTTCACCACAATAGGGTGACCAGAATTGCACACAGTATTCCAAGTGTGGCCTTACCAATGTCTTGTACAACTTCAACAAGACATTCCAACTCCTGTATTCAATGTTCTGATCAATGAAACCAAACATACTGAATGCCTTCTTCACCACTCTGTCCACCTGTGACTCCACTCTGTGGTGATATAAACAGGGCCTAGTTTTAAGGCTGATAAAATTGGATATCCTAAATTAAAGAATTGGACATATTAAAATCAAACACAGTCAAACCTCAGGCAGGCCAATTGTACAAATACACAAACATGCCTGGGCCTGACCCATCAACCACCCATCAAAGGTCATTGCACTCTACTGATACTTCGCAGGAAATCATTGCACCCCATTGAAATGCACCGGCTTATTGTTAGAAGCCCAGATCGGGCCAGACTTTCTGTCACCGAAAGTTCCTGCAGTTACATGTAAGCAACAGCATGGAGATGGGACACCTGGGACAGACCCTGGTGTCCTGTCAGGCAGACATCAAGAAACACACTGGGGATTGGAACCTCCTCCTGGGACCTCATTGGCCGGAAGCCAGAGAAGTTTCTGGAAAGGCAAGCAGCCAGGGGAATAAAGGAACACATTTCAGACACACTAGGAGCGAAGACTCGATGAGGGAGACGACCTTGACCATTCGGAAGACTGACCAGAGAAGGAAGGAAGGAAGAAGCTGCCATCGAGGCTCACCTTCGTGACGACGGACCAGAGGGACTCAGAAATCGGGCCTGCAGTTTGACCAAACCACCTTTGCGGGTAGTATACTTGAATCTGGGGTATCCTCTTGTTTTATGTGGGTAATTTAAGGGTTAATAGTGTTGTTATTAATAAACTTGTTGAACCTTTACTTGTGTTTGTCCTTTGTCCATCTTGCAAATAAGGGCACCGGGGTAAAACCTTGGAGTAAGCAAACTGGTTGAAAGTATCTGAGAATTAACAGGTTCAACAACTTTCAAGGAGCTATGAACCTGTACCCCTAGATCTCTTTGTTCTGTAACTATCCCCAACGCCCTACCATTAACTGAGTAAGTCCTGCCCTGGTTCAATCTACCAAAATGCATCACCTCGCATTTATCTAAATTAAACTCCATCTGCCATTTCTCAGCCCACTGGCCCAATTGATCAAGATCCCGTTGCAATCCGAGATAACCTTCTACTTGAGTACTGTTTTGCAGTCCTATGGGGGTTTTTGTGACAGATTCCATTTGTCTCTTTTCACCACAAGTGGTTTTGGCACAAGGAAAAGCCTCAGCTACACAGTCTCACAGCTGATAATCTCACATTTCAGACTCATGCCAATGACAGTCACGTTTAGGCTTTCATTTGATAAAGCTATTCTCAGGATAGGGGTGATGTTGAGAAGACTGCATTAATTGCCCATCCTTAGCTGCACTGAGAAGATGTTACGAGGCCTTCTAATCGTGCTTCACAAGCAATGGTTTGTACAAATGCTGAGCCAACTATGGAACCCCTTCCCATAAGCAGTAAAGCACATAGTCTGGACTGGGATCACGAGTAGACCAGACCAGCTGGAAGAACAAAGAACAGTACAGCACAGGAAACAGGCCCTTTGGCCCTCCAAGCCTGTGCCGCTCCTTGGTCCAACTAGACCAAAAGGACTGGCTTCATTTCCCAAAGTGATCCAGTTAGACTTCTATAGAAAAATAAGTGTTCTTTTTTATATACTGCTAGCCCACAAATGATCAAAAACCATATCCTCGATGGAATTTGAACACAATATCGCAGTCACCCATCCAGTACCATAACCATTAGTCTACCACATCTTGCATTATTTTGCCAGCATAGAAATATATCAATAGCTCAGATAATTAATTTGTGCATGAATTCTTTGAAAACTGCAATACGATATCTGCACTAAAATACTTTCCCCCTGATTTTAAGTGTGTTGTTGCCATGGTTCAAGAAAAATGGCCATGACTTATGTTGTTAACAACTATGGATGAGTGGGGCGGCATGGTGGCACGGTGGTTAGCACTGCTGCCTCACAGTGCCAGGGACCCAGGTTCAATTCCGGCATTGAGTGACTATCTGTGTGGAGTTTGCATGTTCTCCCCGTGTCTGCGTGGGTTTCCTCCGGGTGCTCCTGTTTCCTCCCACAGTCTAAAAGATGTGCGGGTTAGGTGGATTGCCCATGCTAAGTTTCCCCGTAGTGTCCAGGGGTCTAGCAGGGTAAGTCCTTGGGGTTACTGGGATAAGGCCTGGGTGGGATTGTGGTCGGTGCAGGTTTGATGGGCCAAATGGCCTCTTTCTGAACTGTATGGTTCTATGATTCTATGCAATGTGGTCCTGATAGTGTTGCCCACATCCTGGGAAAAATTAATGCAAATTGTCCTCTCGCCAACTCGGACTAAGCTTGAAAACTAGCTCAGAAAAGCAACTTGAAAAACTATTTTCAAATGGGACCAAATCAACACCAAAAAAAGAAATATCTTCAACTGGTGCTCTAGTTAAAAAGACATGACGCTATAGATGTGGCAATGTAGGGTGGCATGGTGGCACAGTGGTTAGCACTGCTGCTTCACAGCGCCAAAGACCCAGGTTCGATTCCTGGCTTGGGTCACTGTCTGTGTGGAGTTTGCACATTCTCCCCGTGTTTGCGTGGGTTTCCTCCGGGTGCTCCGGTTTCCTCCCACAGTCTGAAAGACGTGCTGGTTAGGGTGCATTGACCCGAACAGGCGCCGGACTGTAGCGACTTGGGGAATTTCACAGTACCTTCATTGCAGTGTTAATGTAAGCCTTACTTGTGACTAATAAATAAACTTTATTTGATAATGGGTGAAACATGCAGAAATTCTCCTTTTAATGAACACAACGGGACTGATTAAGCCAGTCTGTACTCCCAGTAGGGAACTTTATCTGTCGACAATGCCTACCAGAAACTACAGACCGGTGGGTTGGTACTGCAAACTGAGTTGGTAAATTATCCTTCAGTTAATGCACTGATGTTAAATCCTCCAAATCCTGTATGGAAATCAGCAGGGACATTACAGAAAAAAACCTGTCTCGCACATCATTGGTGATGCGCGACAATAAGCACGTGGAACCAAGGCTTCGGTATTGAAGGCTTTAATAGAGTAACAATGGAACTACTAACACGAATACACCAGTTCAGACTGAAGGGGTCCTGCCGGAGCAGGGGGTCTTATACCTCGCCACCGGAGGCGGGACCCCACTGGAATGTGCCATGATAACTCTTATAACAGGTAAACACCCTAACCCAACAACATTGTACAACCCCCACAGTAACAACACCCTAGCCCAACAGTAACATAGTAACAACCCCCAGTGATGAACCAACGATGGTTCACCACATTCACCCCTCCTTTAAGAACAAAAGGTGGCGGGGTGCAAGAAAAACAGGTCATAGAAACAGACAAATCACAGGATTCACAAGTCCAGACGGTCTGGAGGACCGCACCGGCGCTGCGATCTCCTCAACACCGGTTGCGAAACCGGAGCAGGTGCTTGTGGTGGCGCTCTTTCCAAAGCAACGTCTGGCTGTCCCCTCAAGGACTCCCGGGCCGGCCGGCCCTGGTGAGGCGATGGTGCAGGGGATCCTGGAACGTTTGGTGGTGGTGGTGGTGGTGATGATGCTGGCGCCGATCTCCGAGTCTCAGGCAAGCTGTACATGGGAGTAAAAGTGTTATGCACTGGTCCCGGTGCTGACCGCGCCACGTCTGGGGAAGCAATGAGGAGTTGTGGATTCGTGACTGGGGGAATAGGAGCGACAGGAGTTGCTACGTCCCCTGCGGGCGCCAGGTCTCTAATGGAGACAGTGTCCTCTCGCCCGTCAGGATATGCCACATAGGCATACTGAGGGTTGGCGTGGAGGAGTTGGACCGGTTCGACCAAGGGGTCGGACTTGCGAGCCCTCACATGTCGCCGCAGAAGGACGGGTCCTGGGTACGTCAACCAGGCTGGCAATGAGGTTCCCGAGGACGACTTCCGAGGGAATGAGAACATCCTCTCGTGGGGAGTAGCATTGGTTGCCGTACACAGGAGGGAGCGGATAGAATGGAGCGCATTTGGAAGGACCTCCTGCCAACGGGAGACTGGAAGGCCCCTGGATTTCAGTGCCAGTAGGACAGCCTTCCAGACTGTAGCATTCTCCCTTTCCACCTGTCCGTTACCCCTAGGGTTGTAGCTCGTGGTTCTACTAGAGGCAATCCCGAATGAGAGCAGGAATTGCCTCAAGTCGTTGCTCATGAACGACGAGCCCCTGTCGCTATGAATGTAGCAGGGGTACCCGAACAGGGTAAAAAGTTCACTGAATGCCTTGATGACGGTGGCAGTCGACGTGTCCGCACAGGGGACAACAAACGGAAACCAGGAATACTCGTCTATTATGTTGAGGAAATAGACATTCCGGTCCGTTGAGGGAAGGGGGCCCTTAAAATCCACACTCAGCCTCTCAAAAGGGCGAGTGGCCTTGACCAATTGTGCCCGGTCTGGTTGATAAAAGTGTGGTTTGCATTCTGCGCAAATCCGACAGCTTCTAGTCACTGACCTGACATCCTCCACCGAGTAGGGCAGGTTGCGGGCTTTGACGAAGTGGTAGAGTCTGGTGACTCCAGGATGACACAGATCATTGTGGAGAGCCTTCAAGCGGTCCTCCTGCATGATGGCGCATGTTCCGCGCGAGAGGGCATCCGAGGGCTCATTGAGCTTCCCTGGACGATACATAATATCGTAATTATAGGTGGAGAGCTCAATTCTCCACTGCAAGATCTTATCGTTCTTGATCTTGCCCCTCTGCGTGTTGCTGAACATAAACGCCACGGATCGTTGATCCGTGATCAGGGTGAACCGCTTCCCTGCCAGGTAATGGCGCCAGTGTCTGACTGCCTCCACAATGGCCTGAGCCTCCTTCTCCACCGCTGAGTGCCGAATTTCTGGGCCTTGAAGGGTGCGGGAAAAGAACGCGACGGGCCTGCCTGGTTTAGTGTGGCGGCTAGGGCGAAATCAGATGCATCACTCTCCACCTGGAAAGGAATGGATTCATCCACCGCGTGCATCGTGGCTTTCGAGATGTCGCTTTTCAAAGCCTTGAAGGCCAATTGGGCCTCCGGCGTAAGTGGGAAGGTCGTGGACTTAATGAGCGGACGAGCTTTGTCCGCGTAGTTGGGGACCCACTGTGCATAATACGAAAAGAACCCGAGGCATCTCCTCAGTGCTTTCGTGCTAGCGGGCAAGGGAAGTTCAGTAAGTGGGCGCATACGGTCTGGATCAGGGCCAATGACCCCGTTTTCCACCACGTATCCGAGGATGGCTAACCTACGCGTACGGAATACGCACTTCTCCCTGTTATAGGTCAGATTCAGGCGAGATGCAGTGCGCAGAAAGTGTTGGAGATTCGTGTCGTGGTCCTGCTGGTCATGGCCGCAGATGGTGACGTTATCCAGGTACGGGAAGGTAGCCCGCAACCCGTTCTGGTCCACCATTCGGTCCATAGCACGCTGGAAGACCGAGACCCCATTGGTGACACCAAATGGAACCCTGAGGAATTGGTATAGACGACCATCCGCCTCAAAAGCCGTATATTGTCGGTCCTCTGGGCGGATGGGGAGTTGATGGTAGGCGGACTTAAGGTCTATGGTAGAAAACACTCGGTACTGCGCAATCTGATTGACCATATCAGAAATGCGCGGGAGGATACGCATCCAGCTGCGTATAACGATTAATGGTCTGACTATAGTCGATGACCATCCGAGGTTTGTTACCGCTTTTGACTACCACGACCTGCGCTCTCCACGGACTAGCACTGGCCTGTATGATCCCTTCCTTGAGGAGCCGCTGAACCTCAGATCTAATAAAGATCCGGTCCTCAGCGCTGTAACGCCTACTTTTAGTAGCGATGGGCTTGCAGCCAGGTACCAGATTTTTAAAAAGGGATGGTGTAGTGATTTTCAGGGTGGATAGATTGCATGCGGGGCGCTTTGGGCAATTTGGAGGCTGCGGCTGATTCCCTACTGCCAGTGAAGGGAGTGGCCCACCGTACTGTAGGATCACACTCTTCATGTGGACCATAAAGTTTAGTCCAAGGAGAATTGGCGCACAAAGGTGAGGTAACACAAGGAGCCTGTATTGCTCGTAAATTGTGCCCTGTACCTCAAGAGTTACCATACATCGTCCTTGGATCGGTACAGACCGGGACCGTGATGCCATGGAAATTGTCTGCTTGGCAGGGAGAACCCGGAGCCCACACCTTTTAGCAGTTTCAGGGTGTATGAAACTTTCGGTGCTTCCACTGTCAAACAGACAATTCACAGTTCTACCACTAACCTTTATATCCATCATAGAATGTTCAAGTCTGTAGTGCCTGGTCTGATCCAGGGAGATCGACGCCACCGTTGGCCCCTGGGCGTCACTGCATGCCGCCGATGTGGATGCTGAGGACCCCTGCTGGTCACTCCTAGTCATCGTGGACCATGATGGCCGCCCCCATGAATCGCACGTGGGCGAGGGCGCCAAGCGCAGCGACTCCTGGTGGTCTTCCTCCTCCTCTGTCAGCCACGATGGCATCGCACGTGGTCGGACCTCGTGGGTACTGCGACGCCGAAGGAGATTGTCTCCGTTCTGGAGGGTTACAAGCTGCACTGCCGTTTTTAGGTTTGGACCTGCAGACTTTGCCGTAGTGGCCTTTTTTACCGCACTGGCTGCAGATTGCCGTTCTTGCCGGACACTGTTGCCGTGGATGCTTGGCCCCACCACAAAAATAGCATTGCTGGCCACCTGGAGCTGCCGCCGTCGTCGGATCGATCTGGGAGTGCGGGTTAGCGGGGCGAGGAGGGAGCTGAGCTTGCTCCAACCACGTTGACTGCACGTGGTCTTCGGGGTACAGCGCCAAGCTCTTCGACGCCGCTTCCAGCATCACGGCCATCTCCATTGCTTGGGTCAAGTCGAGTTTCCCCTTTTCCAGCAATTTAAGCCTGATGTACGAGGACCCTACCCCTGCTACGAACGCGTCTCGGGCGAGGTCGTACATATATTGTTCAGCGGATACGTCCTTACAATCGCAACCCCTGGCAAGCTGCAGGAGCTCATTGGCATAGTCCTCCATGGTTTCGCCCGACTGCCGATGTCGTGTAGCGAGGAGGTAACGAGCATGTATCTCGTTGGGTGGCTTCGTGTATCTTTTTTTTAGGAGCTCGACGGCACCCGGGTAAGTGGGAGCTGCACGAATGGCTAGGTAAATCGTGTCGCTTACCCTTGCGTGGAGGACCTGGAGTTTATCACTGTCTGTAGTGATAGCTACCGAGGCTGCCAGGTCGTCCTCAAAACACTTCCACCAATGATCGAATGTGTTAGCTGCACCGACCGCACGTGGGTCCAGTGTCAGACGATCCGGTTTTAGGATCTGTTCCATACTCTCTGTTTTTTTTTTCCTTGTTGTACAGCTGTGAGTTTTCTGTTTACTCTATTAAATTGATGCGCGACAATAAGCACGTGGAACCAAGGCTTCGGTATTGAAGGCTTTAATAGAGTAACAATGGAACTACTAACACGAATACACCAGTTCAGACTGAAGGGGTCTTATACCTCGCCACCGGAGGCGGGACCCCACTGGAATGTGCCATGATAACTCTTATAACAGGTAAACACCCTAACCCAACAACATTGTACAACCCCCACAGTAACAACACCCTAGCCCAACAGTAACATAGTAACAACCCCCAGTGATGAACCAACAATGGTTCACCACAATTGGTTAGCTGTGGAACCTTCAGTCTAAGTAAGTTGTAAAAGAAGGCCTCAGTCATGCAGACATCAAAAAAAAGCCAGGAGGAACATGCGTCTGAAAATTACAATGCAGCGGCATTTAGTCTTTAACACAAAATCACTTGCATCCAACTGGACTAAAAGGTTAAAAGCAATATAGTGCCGGTGCCAGAATCTGAAACAAAAACAGAAAATGCTGGAAAATCTCAGCAGGTCTGACAGCGTCTGTGGAGAGTGAATAGAGCCAACGTTTCGAGTCTGGATGACCCTTCGTCAGAACTCAGAGTCGAAACGTTGGCTCTATTCTCCCTCCACAGGTGCTGTCAGACCTGCTGAGATTTTCCAGCGTGTCCTGTTGTTGTAAAGGTTCTTCCCCGGGTAGTGCGCTGCCAATCCTCCCAACAGTATGAATGAGGTTTTCTCTGATAAGAGGACAGGGATTTCTCGGCCTTTTGGCTGAGATCAAATGTGGGATCAGGTGTGAGATCAGGTGCAATGCCTATTCTTATCAACTCAGATCTAGTATGTCTCCTTTGTCGGGGCCTTGAATTGGATTCAATTTGAATTTGAATTGGTTTTTGACTTAAGCAGGAGAGACGGATTAAGGGCTTGCCCCGTCCACTCTGCACCTTGGCTTTGTAACTCTGAGAAAGTTTTTTATATATATAAGTGTCACAAGCAGGCTTACATTAACACTGCAATGAAGTTACTATGAAAATCCCCTAGCCGCCACACTCCGGTGCTTGTTCGGGAACACTGAGGAAGAATTTAGCATGGCCAATTGTGGTGAACCATCGTTGGTTCCCACTGTGGGGTTGTTCTAATGTTGTTGTTGGGCTAGGGTGTTCCCTCTGTGGGATTGTTCTAATGTTGTTGTTGGGCTAGGGTGTTCACACTGTGGGATTAATACACCTGTGGTTGTTACTGTTGTGGCACATCCCAGTCGGGCTCCGCCTCCTGGGAGAGGTATAAGACCCCCTGCTTGGGCGGGACCTCGTCAGTCTGGGGTGGTGTACTTACGTTCTAGTAGTTCCATTGTTAGGCAATAAAAGCCTTCAGTTACCGAAGCCTCGTGTCTTGAGTTCGATTGACGTGCATCACCAATACATCTAACCAGCACATCTTTCGGACTGTGGGAGGAAACCAGAGCACCCAGAGGAAACCCACACAGACACGGGGGGAACATGCAGACTCCACACAGACAGTGACCCAAGCCGGGAATCGAAACCAGGTCCCTGGCGCTGTGAGGCAACAGTGCTAACCACTGTGCCACCGTGAATGGAATAAAATTTAAAAAGGGAAAGTCCATCAATTCAAACACTGGAAATCCACTGCTTGTAGCATGAGGACTGGTCATTAGAGTGACTAGTTGTGGTGCTCCCTAATTCTCCACATACAGAGTGCCATTTGTTCTAATGTTCAGGATATTAGTAAGCAAAATGTGATGGTTACAATCATAGACATCTATTTATATATTAAATATCTCTCTGGTGTGGTCAAGCGTCCAAAGTGGCCGTTTTCTTAATGAGAAAAAAACCTGACCCTCTTTTTAAAAACTGGCGTTGACTCTAAGGATAACAGCTGTCAGAGAGGCTCCGTCATCTCAGAATGTATATTCAAAATGACTGCTGATCCTGTGGGGTGAAAGGAGATTTCACACTTAGGGATTGCATGGCTTTTGAAGTCCCCAGTGAAGTAGGAAAATCATTTTGAAAGCTGCGAAGGAAATTCAGATGAGTGGCGGGGGGGGGGGGGGGGGGGGGGTGGGGGGTATTCAAACGTGACAGCAAAATCAAATAGAAATAGTAAATTTAGGTCCGGTCCTCAGCTGCGATTTATAAAAACCTTTCAATCACAGCAAACTCATTTCTGTTACTACAGCACAACACATCTCTCTGCCAATCACTCGGTCTTACAAATAAGGATGGTTAAACTGAGATGACATGAAAGCCTCACCTGCCCCTGGAATCGGGGTGAGCGGGCCGGTAACATTCTGGCCAAAGTGTCCATTAAAATTAAAGTTGGGTCTTTAAGGAAGAAATTCGTAAACCAAGGCCGCAATTCACCTGTCTCGCCCGCTGCCGATCTGTCAGCGCCGAGATTGGCGCAGTAACCCTGCACTGCCGACCTCCTGATCGCTGGCCAGCTCTGCGACACCGCATCGCTGCCCCTCTGAACCCCCTCACGCCCCGACCGTTGACCCCCCCTGACATGTCTCGGCCAGCTCTGATCCTCCCCCGGCAGTCCCGATTCATCCCCCACCCCCCACAGTGCACCCCACCACCGCAACCCCCCCCCTCTTCCCCTGACACACCCCCGGCAGGCTAACCCCCCCAACCCACCGCAGCACCCCCCCCCCCTACCCCTGACCCACCCCGGCAGGCTCACCCTCCCTTCCCCCCCCGACCCAATGGCTAGCTCCGATCGCTGGCCTCTCTCTATCTGTCACCACCGAGTGCAGAGTGGCAGTGGGACCCAATTTCCGGTGCGGAGTTGACGGAAATCCGAGGGCCGGAGACTCGCGGAGGCGGTGGCGTCCAGGAGGAAGCCTGTGAAATGGGCTCCGCTTTCGGGACTCATTGGACTTTTAATGCCAGATTTTTATGGAATTCAAATTCCACCATCTGCCGCGGTGAGATTTGAACCCAGGTCCCCAGAACATACCCTGGGTCTCTGGATTACTAGTCCACTATGCCACCTTGATTATAATGGAAGGGGGAGAAGGGAAAGAGCACAACTAAACAACAACTCGAGAGAGCTTGTACATTAGTTTTAAGGAATTGGCTGAGGTTTAGTGAATGGAATTTTTTTATAAATACCAATTTGTATTTTAATCAAGAGGACGTTTAATAAAATCAGCGAAACATACAGCACAAACGGCAGAAGGACACCATTCGGTCCATAATGTCTGTGCTGGCTCTTTGAAAGAGCAGGCATGCTTAGTCCCACACCCTTGAACACATTTGAGATGCTCTGTAACCCAGTGATTTTTCAAAGCTCTTCCTGGACTGACACTCAGCAAAAAACTTTGAATTTTATATGTAAATGGAGCGCTGGTTTGAAGCACTTTTGGAAGCATGTGCTTGCTGTTTGTTAAGGAATAACATTCTTCTAAGCATGAGTTAGCATCGTCCTGATACTGACGGCCTTCTTTAGTCCTCTGTGCTTGCCACAAACTGTGAGGAGGCCAGAGCTCGTTTCTCCAGATGAGGGCTAGTACACTGAGCAGCACGGGGAAACCTTATCTGGAGAATAGAATCATAGAATCCCTATAGTGCAAAAGAAGGCCATTTGGCCCATCACATCTGACCACAATCCCATCCAGATTCTATCCCCATAACCCCACTTATTTATCCTGTTAGTTCCCCTGATACTAAGAGGCAATTTACGGCCTAACCTGCACATCTTTGGAGTGTGGGAGGAAACCGGAGCACCCGGAGGAAACCTACGCAGACACGGGGAGAATGTGCAAACTCCACACAGGCAGTCTCACCCAAGCCTGGAATCGAACCCAGGTCCCTGGTGCTATGAGGCAGCAGTGCTAACCACTTTGCCACTGTGCCAATCTAAAATAGCCTTTCATATTTTGATCAATGTCCAATTACTCAGTGTTTCACTTTCCCACTTCTTGGGCCCGATTTTACTATCGCGTTGTGCCCTTTTTGGGCGCAAAAACTTGGTAAAGTCGTGCGTGAGGTGGGTACCCATCATCCACGCCTGCTCCCATGCCGGTTCTCCCTTTACCAAGGCCCAAAAATGGCTGCGATCGGGACCTTGCCCGAAACAGAGAACGTTGGCCATTTAAATGCACTTGCATGCATTTAAATTGACTTAATGGGCTGCACACCCAACCTTACTGGCACTTCTCCCTTTACCACCTTCGTTTGCCCATCCAGAATCAGCGCGAAACAGACATGCTCCACAAAAGTCCGATTCGGGCGCTCCAGTTAGTGAGGAGGCAAGTGCTGAGTGTCCGACAGCTCTCTGCTTGAGAACGGTTAGGGGGATGGTGGAAGGTGGGTCCGACGGCTCTCTGCTTGAGATTGGTGGTGGGGGGACGGGGGAGGAAAAGGGGTCCGCTGTCACTCTGCCTGAGATCAGTGGAGGGGAAGAGGGGTCAGCTGCCATTCTGCCTGAGATCGATGGGGAGGGAAGGTGGAGGGTGGATCACACTACCTGAGATCAGTGGGGGGGGGGGAAGGGGGCGAGAGACCCATGATTGGTCTGGGTGGTGGGAGAGTGGGGGGGATAAGGGGGTCAATAATGTTGTGGGGGTGGGGCAATATCTGTGGGAGCCAGGGGAAGGCATTATCCGGCCGGGAGCGATGTGGATGGGGAGCAGCATTCTATCATTTTTTTACTGCACATGTGCAGTTATAGGTGCCGATCGGAGCTGCAGGATTTCGGGCGCGTTAAGCCCCGCCCACAGGTTTGTACAACGCGATTCAGAATTGCTGATATTTTTTCAGGCAGAGTGTGTATGGAAGCGCCTGAGAACAGATCCAAAAGTCGGACCTAAAACACTCCCAGTTTCAAGTCCGCCCAGCGCTTAGAATCAAAATAGGGCCCCTTGTCTTGGATTCACACCTGCTGGATTGGAAATTCCTCCCTCGTCAGGGGCACTGTAGGCCATTGCTGGCGATCCGACATCCTCTTCCTCTTCAACGCGATACTGGTAATCGTATTTTGGGTAGGATGTGGAATGCTGCCGTGAAGAACGGATGTAAGACGAATGGCCCGGCAGGGCCTGTTGTCCTCGCTGTCTAAGCTCTGTTGCTAAGGCATGTTCGTCTTCAACTCCTGGAACAGATGATAGTGTACAGTGCAAATTATATTCAGAATGGAGCCCAGGCCATTTTGTTAGTAGAGCAAACACCCTCGCCAAAACTAAGTCATGTCACATCTCCATTGCTCTCTCTCTCTTGCTATAGAGGGAGTGCAGTAAAGGTTTACCAGGTTGATTTCTGGAATGGCAGGTCTTCATATGAGGAGAGACTAAGTCGGTTAGGGTTATATTCATTGGAGTTTCGAAGAGTGAGAGGGATCTCATAGAAACTTATAAAATTCTAACAGGGTTAGACAGAGTAGATTCAGAAAGAATGTTCCCGATGGTGGGAGAGTCCAGAACTAGGGTTCATACTTTGAGGATAAGGGGTAAACCTTTTAGAAATGAGGTGAGGAGAAATTTCTTCACCCAGAGAGAGGTGAATGTGTAGAACACACTACCGCAGAAAGTAGTTGAAGCCAAAACATTGTGTGATTTCAAGAAGAAATTAGGTATATCTCTGGGGGCTAAAGGGATCAAGGGATATGGGGGGGAAGGTGGGTTCAGGATATTGATTTTGATGATCAGCCATGATCAAAATGAATGGCGGAGCAGGCTCAAAGGGCCAAATGGGTGACTCCTGCTTCTAGTTTCTATGTTTCTATCGAAGGTTGTGAGTTAATGCCTCACTCCAGGAGTCAATTTCCAGCGGGAAAATTAAACCCAAACTGCACTCTCAGGTGGATGTGAAAAATTGCCATGGAACTACTTGAAGAAAAGAGAAGTTCTCCCAGTGTTCTGGCCAATACCTTCCCTCAACCAACAGAAGTAAAATAGCAGATTATCTGGCTATTCGGTCATTACTGTTTGTGGAACTTCACTGTGTGAAAATTGGATGCTGTATTTCCCATATTACAGCAGCGATTGCAGTTCAAAGTATTGCCTTGGCTGTAAAATGCTTGGAAAGACCTGATGTCATGAAAGGTGCAATATAAAGGCAAGTCATTTTCTTAACTCTTATGGTGGGATTCATTTGTCAACTGTTTAATTTTAAACAGGTCAACTGTTTAAATAATGGACAAATAATGTCATAAAAATGTCAAGAAGTCTTATGCTTAGGGACTAAGCATAAGACTTACTAAATAATTTTTAGACTTCAGTAGAATAGATTCTAATTTAAATTAAAAAATGCTTGGCAACAATCTGTCAGTTATCAGTTAAAACTGGTGCATTTGCCATGACAATGGCTCCACCAATCAAAGTCCACTTCCCAACTCTCATGCAGTATAAATTGTTGTTCCCTTTACAATTTGGTTTGCTTGCGAATTGTCCTGATGAGTGCAAGATGAAAAGATTTGACAACGTATATCTTTTTTTCAGCAATACTCAAGTTCTGTACTACCAAATGACTATTTGTAATAGATTGATTTACATTACTATTTGATTCTGATATACTTTATGAGAGTTGTGTCATTTTAATTAATTATTCAGTAAGCCACACTTAATTTGTATAGACAAAATGTAACATATATCAGCACAGAAATGCATACTACTTAAGATTTTACTATTTCTCTTTTTCAGAAACTGTACTAAATTATTCAAAGCTTCACTTCAATAAGTGGAGCTTAAATGAGCTGCAGTCACAAGCACAATGGTAACTTTGTGTATGATACAAAGCTAATGAAGGTGGTGCATACCAAAGGTGAACAGGATAAGCCACAAGAGAATTTGAATATATCTGATTGATTTGATTTGATTTATTATTGTCACATGTATTAGTATATAGTGAAAAGCATTGTTTCTTGCATGCTATACAGACAAAGCATACCGTTCATAGAGAAGGAAAGGAGAGAGTGCAGAATGTAGTGTTACAGTCAGTGCTAGGGTGTAGAGAAAGATCAACGTAGTGCGATGTAGGTCCATTCAAAAGTCTGATGGCAGCACGGAAGAAGATGTTCTTGAGTCGGTTGGTACGTGACTTCAGACTTTTGTACCTTTTACCCGACAGAAGAAGGTGGAAAAGGGTATGTCTGGGGTGCGTGGGGTCCTTGATTATGCTGACTTTTGGGCAGATAGGTAGAAAATGAAATTCAACGCAGAGAAATGCAAAGTGCTTAACAAATCCAGGAAAGGTTAAATGGAAAGGGGTTATATACATGGAACCAGTGAGATTAGCAATGAGTTGCTGATTTTAGGATTTTAGAAGGGTTGGAAAAACTGTTGGCTGGATTCTTCAACCTTGATGTGGAGATGCCGGTGTTGGACTGGGGTAAACACAGTAAGAAGTTTAACAACACCAGGTTAAAGTCCAACAGGTTTATTTGGTAGCAAAAGCCACACAAGCTTTCGAAGCTCTAAGCCCCTTCTTCAGGTGACCACTCACCTGAAGAAGGGGCTTAGAGCTTCGAAAGCTTGTGTGGCTTTTGCTACCAAATAAACCTGTTGGACTTTAACCTGGTGTGTTAAACTTCTTACTGTGTTCTTCAACCTTGCCAGCAGCTGGGATTCTCCAGTCCCGCTACAGTGAATTGGAGATTCGGCTGAGCGCCAAATTCTCCATTCTCACTGACAGTGGTGACGGGATGTGAACATCGGGGAATTAAGTTTAAGTTTTCAAGTGTATTTATTAGTCTCACAAGTGGGCTTACATTAACACTGCAATGAAGCTACAGTGAAAGGAATTCCAGCCTTTGATGAATGTTTCACCTTGGCTTGAATGATTGGACTAGGCAAAACAGTCTGCATTTCAAAGGAGTTAAATTGAAAATCATTGGCCGGAATTTTCCAGTCATTCATGCCCCGTTACTGTTGTAAGCAAGGATGTAGAATTTGGTGCTCAGCCAAATCTCCGTTCACTGCAGCCGGACCAAAGAATCCTGCTGGCGTGAACGGCTAGAAAAATCCGACCATTATTTCAATACGCCGATGGTAAATCTATGGAACAGGTACCCTGGGTACATGGTAGGAGCAGACAGTATGCATTAATTCAAATGTGAATAAGATTGATCTCTTTCAGAAGGTAGTATTTTGGGATCCAATATATGGGGCATTCGAGACATGGCATGAACAAAGAATAAAGAACAAAGAAAATTACAGCACAGGAACAGGCCCTTCGGCCCTCCAAGCCCACACTGACCATGCTGCCCATTTGAACTAAAACTCCCTACCCTCCCTACCATATCCCTCTATTCCCATCCTATTCATGTATTTGTCAAGATGCCCCTTAAAAGTCCCCATCATATCTGCTTCCACTACCTCCCCCGGCAGCGAGTTCCAGGCACCCACCACCCTCTGTAAAAAACTTGCCTCGGACATCACCTTTAAACCTTGCCCCTCGCACCTTAAACCTATGGCCCCTAGTAATTGACTCTTCCACCTTGGGAAAAAGCTTCTGACTATCCACTCTGTCCATGCCCCTTACAATCTTGGAGACTTCTATCAGGTCGCCCCTCAACCTTGGTCGTTCCAATGAGAACAAACCAATTTTCTGCAACCTCCCCTCATAGCTAATGCCCTCCATACCAGGCAACATCATGGGTAGATCTTTTCTGTACCCTCTCCAAAGCCTTCACATCCTTCTGGTAGTGTGACGACCAGAATTGAACACTATATTCGGCCTAACTAAGGTTCTATAAAGCTGCAACATGACCTGCCAATTTTTAAACTCAATGTGCTAAGTATAGCATGATTGGGAGGAACAGATGACTTTGGATTTGTGGTTCCCATAGTTTTTGGTGAGTGGTATTTTCCTTGCCTCCTTTATATGTCATTTGCACAATGGTTACAATTGATAGCATTGAAATCTTTGTATCATGTGACTACCAGGATTGTTGAAGGGGCACCTGATAGACATTAGTTTTTATTTTTCATGTAATATCTATGCTCCATTTGCCAAGTCACCTGTATCTCCACCCACTGACAAATGGTATTCAGAGCAGGTAACAGCGCTGCCATTGAATATCATTCTGTAGATGGAAGAAAATTAATATCATTTTGCCAAATGGATGGTGTCAAATGAACATGGTAATGTGTCTTGTCACTGAAGGAAGGGAATTGTTTTATCAGTTGGTGAAATTGGAATTTTCATTACTGTTGGGAAGACACAGATGAGAGAGGCTGTTGGGGGGAAAATCCTAGTAGGTTGGAGAAATTACAAATCATCAGGGATTCAAGTCACTAATAAAATACTAGCAATTCAATAAAATGACCTCAGAACAATTTACCAAGGGAACTGCCTTCATAAAGGCAAATAATGAGATTTGAACAAGTATTTCTGATTTAAACATGTATTTTGAAATGTTAAATGTATTAACTGTGTTTTATAAAAGTAATTGTGCACTTTAGCCAAGAGCAGGCTAGTGCGAGGGGTGATGGGATGAAGCCTTAGTAGACAGAACCACATTCTTTGGAAACAATGAAACCTCAGAATGCGTAAATTCTTATCAGCGAAAGTTGCTAGCAGTATTATTCTCAGGGCTACTTATGAATAGACTTTTCCACACTATCCAGATGTGAGAATTCTCAGATGTGAGAATGTACATTTGTCTCATTTGGCTGGTGAGGTAGCAGGAATTGGTGGGAACTTTAACTTTGACCTTTGTAGCTAAGCGTCAGGGGTTACTAGGCAACAGAAGAAGACGCATCAGCAGTAGCGAGAGGAAGCATCCGGATTCTACAGACCAATGAAATCCCATGATGTCAGAGAGTAGAATGCAATTGGCTAAAGTATGTGACAGGTGCTATTAATGATTGATTTATATTGAAACTGATTTGATCATAACTAATGAAAGGCGGGAGAATTTGATACGAAAAATGTATAATTGATTAATCTGTACATTGTAACCTCAGAGTTATACTGGAAAGCTCAGAGCCTTTTCTGTAGAGAGGCATTGGACTGGCCAATGTTATCTCTTTTTTTGATCGTTGGTAATGAAGATACATCTTTAAATCGAGAAACTAGCTTTCTTGAGTCTTTATGTTGGCTGAAGTTTTGGTGATACCTAGCCTCCAGAGAACCCCACAACAGAGGCAAAGGATTGTATTATCTATGAAACAGCAATCTTCGCTACATGGTGATTTTTAAAGTTTATTTATTAGTATCACAAGTGAGCTTACGTTAACACTGCAATGAAGTTACTGTGAAATTCCCCTAGTCGCCACACTCCAGTGTACCAGTGTTCAGGTACACTGAGGGAGAATTTAGCATGGCCAAGGCACCTAACCAGCACGTCTTTCAGATTGTGGGAGGAAACCGGAGCACCCGGAGGAAACCCACGCAGACACGGAGAGAACATGCAAACTCCACATAGACAGTCACCCAAGCCGGGAATCGAACCCGGGTCCCTGGCGCTGTGAGGCAGCAGTTCTACCCGCTGTGTCACCGTGCCACCCTGGGCAAATACACGAGACATTAGATTAGGCTTGAGTGCTGATGCAAACATTAATTCCCCTCATGACGTATCTATTGAAACATTCATCCACACTTCTTCTTTCAGGAGTAGCTGCTCTTGTTTGATAAATCTTGCATGTACCAGCTGGAAGGTCTTTGCGGCCACGTTAAACAATAAGCACCGCAATGATCTTTGAATCATCAAAATGAATTGACAGAAGATTGTTTCTATTCGCAAGTCTTTGTGTTTAGCTGGGTTCAGCTCAATACTTCGCCCCTGAGAGAAAACCCCCACTTCACCACCTAACCCGCACATCTTTGGAGTATAGAAGGAAACCGGAGCACCCGGAGGAAACCCCGCACAGATACACACACATCTTACATTGGCTCCCACTTCAGCAATGCCTCAAACTCTCATCCTTATTTTCAAGTATCTCCGGAGCCTCACCACTCCCTACCTCTGTGACATCCTCCAGCCCGACAACCTTCTGAGACCTCTGCACCTCTCCGATTCTGATCCTCTTACACATCCCTGATCTTAATCCCTCCACCATTGGTGACCATGGCTTCAGCGGCCTAGGCCTCAAATTCTGGACTTCCCTCCCTGAACCTTGCCACCTCTCTCTTCTCCTTTAAGTTGCTCCCTAAAACCTACCTCTTGGACCAAGCTTTTGCTCACCTGTCTCCTTGGGTGGCTTGGTGTCAATTCATATTTGATAATGCTTCCACAAAGTGCCTTGCGGAGCTTTACTTCTGCATTAATGCAAGTTGTTATTGGGTATACGCCTAAGGTCTGAGGTATATATATACCTCAAAAAATTACAAAGGTTCGTGAACAAAACCCAGTCCATCACACAAACCAGTCTCCTGTCCATTGACTCTGTCTATATTTCCTGCTGCCTCAGCAACTAAGGACCCTATGCACCCCGGACATTCTCTCTTCCACCTTCTTCCGTTGGGAAAAAGATACAAAAGTCTGAAGTCACGTACCAACCGACTCAAGAACAGCTTCTTCCCTGCTGCATCAGACTTTTGAATGGACCTACGTCGCATTAAGTTGATCTTTCTCTACACCCTAGCTATGACTGTAACACTACATTCTGCACTCTCTCGTTTCCTTCTCTATGAATGATATGCTTTGTCTGAATAGCGCGCAAGAAATAATACTTTTCACTGTACACTAATACATATGACAATAATAAATCAAATCAAATCAAATTAAATGATCTGCCAAACTATGGAGCTCTTGGCCTAATGGTCATGGTCTGTGTCCTTTTTGTGTGGGTCCCGCTAGTCAATTATTCTGTGACACACTGCATCCTGGGAGCAGTTTGCATGCAGAAGACTCACAGCATAGGGAGATACACTTACCCCAATCCCCCACCCAAAAACAGCTGATCTATTCAAGCAATACTGATGTCAAACGTAATGTATGAATATAATAGAAATACAATTACACTGCCTAGTTTGATTTTTCTCCCCCCTAATTATACTTTATATAAATAGAATCATACAGTGCAGAAGGGGCCCTTTGCCCCATTTTGTTTGCACTGATAATAGAAGTACCTGTACTGAAAAACTGCACTAGGAGGATGACTAGATAATTAAGAATGGCCTTTATGCTCTCCCATTATGGAAAGCCTTACAGATCAGGACTATTCAATCCTTATGTTGAGTTAACTGCTCAAAACCAGCAAATAACAATTTACCTCTGGCCTGAGCTTAGGAACAAAGGAGCAGAAGTTGGCCATTTAGCCCCTTGAGCCCGTTCCGCCAATCATTTAAATCACGGCTGACCTGTATCTTTACCCTATCCATCTGCCTACATTCTGTAACCTCAACAGCTTTGCCTAACAAAAGTCTGTCAATTTTAGCGTCAAGAGTGCTTACTGAGAGAGCGTGTGAGAACAGGATTGGGATGGCTGAGCGCAGGGTCGGGGGTGAGTGAGGATGGGGTCAGGTTTAATTGTCATGCCCCCGCCATATAATAACCTGCCAACACTCTCCAAGGTCGAGACTCACACATCGAATGAGGTTCACTTGAGCGAGGCACTCAGTGAGATGATTCTCTGGCATCCGCACAATGTGGGGAAGAACATTTGTTTCAGAATTGTAAAATGGTGATATGACACAATGAAAGGGAGAATCATAAGTATTTGTCAAATCTAATGAGCTAACAAAGTGCTTCCATTAGCCATGCATCCTGCCTAGCAAGACAATAAGAATGTAATATAAATCAAGGCATCCATATTGAAAGCCAATAATTAAAATCTAACTCTTACACTTTAGGGAAAGTGATGCTTATTTGATGAAATCAGCGGGCAGATCTTTGGTCCCAGTTAATATAGCCCGATATTTTGTAAGTGTTTCAAGCACATTGTATGCTGATGCATTGTGAGAATATTACACATAGTAATGACTAGATGTTGCTTTGGTGCATTGAAAATATATGCAAATAAGATGTGAAATTGTCAGATATACAATTAAGTAGGATTGACTACATTATGAATGCATTCCCACACAACCTTTGGATAGCAATGTACTACTATAATTAACCTCAGAGACGCTGTATTAGGGCAGCATACTAATGAGCTACAATTTCATATTACTGTGGAATTTCAAGGCAAGTATTAATTCTGTTGTCTATTAAAAGAGCACTTGTATTCTTAGCAAAACAATAGTCACTTTACCTTACGTCATATGACATTTAAATTAAAATATAGAGATTACAAAGGCAATTTTGAAAGGTGGGGGGAGACCATTATAAACACAAATAATTATTTTGGAGCGATTCCAGTCGAGTTTCAAATGAAGCAAGAGGGAACACCACATGCATATATTTCAGATTTCAAGTATAATGGGACCTAAAGATTGGAATTTAATTACTTTCGATTAGCTTTCTGATAGCTCATTCCGTTTATTCGCTGGACATGGTTACATCTAGAAACTTACAATTTCGAATACCTAATTTGGCACATCAAGCTGGTCGCTGTGAATTTTACAGATTTGTCTTAGTTGTTGTATTTTCTAATTTTTCCTCTTTCCTCCTTTCCTCTCCGAAAGGCACAAGCTACCATTTGGATGCTACTCCATGAGTGACAGGGACTAGTAATATTCCCAGAAGTTGCATTATTCATGTCTGCACTCAGACTAGAGAAAGTCAATAGTTATTTGTCCACAGGGACTGTGACATATAGATATTGGGCTGGATTTTCATGAGACTTGGGAATCAGGAGTCAGGCCATTTTCCAGCATCACGTTCCCAAGTTCTGAATGAACTCAGCTACGCACATTACTTTCCGCACCAGGGATTTGGGCCTGGCTGAAGTCCACATTCAAGTGCAACAAGATCTGGACAATATCCAGGCTTGGGCTGACAAGTGGCAAGTAACATTCACGCCACAGAAACGCCACCGCCCCTTGACATTCAATGGTGTTACCATCACTGAATCTCCCACTGTCAACATCCTTGGGTTTACCGTTGACCAGAAACTCAACTGGACTCACCACATAAACACAGTGGCTACAAAAGCAGGTCAGAGCCTAGGAATACTGCAGCAAGTAACTCACCTCCGAACTCTCCAAAGCCTATCCACCATCTACAAGGCACATATCAGGAGTGTGATGGAATACTCCCCACTTGCCTGGATGGGTACAGCTCCAACAACACTCAAGAAACTTGACACCATCCAGGACAAAGCAGCCCACTTGACTGGCACTACATCCACAAACATTCAATCCCTCCACCACCGACGCTCAGTAGCAGCAGTGTGTACTATTTACAAGATGCATTGCAGCAATTCATCAAAGATCCTTAGACAGCACCTTCCAAATCCATGACCACTTCCATCTAGAAGGACAAGGGCAGCAGATACATGGGAACATCACCACCCGTAAGTTCCCCTTCAAGCCACTCACCATCCTGACTTGTAAATATATCGCTGTTCCTTCACAGTCGCTGGGTCAAAATCCTGGAATTCCCTCCCTAACAGCATTGTGGGTCAACCCACAGAACATGGACTGCAGCGATTCAAGAAGGCAGCTCACCACCACCTTCTCAAGGGCAACTAGGGATGGGCAATAAATGCTGGCCAGCCAGGGACAGCCATGTCCCATGAATGAAAAAAAAGGCCACTGCTTCATGAAATGCAGCCAAGGGGGAACGGAAGTGTGTGGGTTTCCAGGCCAGCAGATTAGAAGACCCATGGCCATTTACAAGGACATCAACCCAGTTCTATTCATGGGTGTTAGGCCCCCGAGCTGTCACCCATCACCCCCTCAATACTCAGACAATCTTATGCACTCTCCAGACTCTCCCTGTCATGTCTCGCTTGGATTTCCATACCTACACACCCAGTATGTACCATCGGTAACACTAATAAGCCCTATAATAACACTGGGATGTCTTTGAAAAGTTAAACAATCGTCTAGCCAAATCCCATTTTTTTTAAATTTTCCTCTTAGGAACCTATAAAACTGTCAATCAAACAAAAAGCTATTCAAATTCTACTACACAAACTTTAGTGCATAAGGTATCAAAACTTCGTTATACACAAAGTATTCAACCTCTGTCTTACTTTGTTATACATAAAGTATATTGCTCCTCTTAGGAGCCCATAAAACTATCAATCAAACAAAAAGTTATTCGAATTCTACTACACAAACTTTAGTACATAAGGTGTCAAAACTTTGTTACACGCAAGTATTCAATGTCCGTCTTACTTTGTTACGCACAAAGATCTAACCTCTGATCGATCTCGTTGTACACAAAGTATCCAAAACGTATTAAAAGCTTCACAGAAAATATCCAAACTTCATTATACAAATAAAACTCACAGCTTGGCTATCCATGCTAGGTGATCAGTCTCCCTCATGATGGGCTTTGTTCCAATGTCTCCGAGACCCGGACTCAAAATCTTATTGTAATAGATGGTCCTGCAAATTGTCGCTCCAGAGATTTCTTTGTCTCTCCTTCTTATACAAATTTTGCTAGCACTGATCATGCTTCCAGTCATGTACTCATAGGACAAGCATTAATCAATCACTGTCTTTTGGTGACAAATGCTCAGGGAGTCGTGTCTCCGTCAGGGGGTCGTATTTCTCTCAGGAGCACAAGACACAGGAATCACTCTTTGTTCAAGGCATAGCAACAGCCACTGTCCAATCAGCTCCTATTCATCTCAGCAGACCCCTGCAGCCTTGCCACGCCCACAGTCCTTAGCCTAATACAGAGTTAGCTCTTTAACCATCATCTTAGCTGGTGTTTCACTTTGCTGGTGTCTTTACGAACACTAATGAGGCTACACCATATACTAACTGAAACCATCAGCTCCCAGTCTGGATATTATAATATTATATTATAACGTTTATCCTTGCTTTCACATTCTGCCACTAGGGTGCCATGGTGGCACAGTGGTTAACACTGCTGCCTCACAGCACCGGGGACCCAGGTTCAATTCTGGCCTTGGGTGACTATCTGTGTGGAGTTAGCACGTTTGCCTGTGTCTGCGTGGGTTTCCTCCCACACTCCGAAGGTTTGCAAGTTAGGTGGATTGGCTGCGCAAAATTATCCCTTAGTGTCAGGAGGATTGATTAGCAGGGTGAATTATGGGAATAGGGCCTGGATGGGATTGTGGTTGGTGCAGGCTCGATGGCCCGAATAGCCTCCTTCTGCGCTGTAGGGGTTCTATGGGTTTTTTTGGCCCCATCCACTGGTGGGATCTTTCAGTCCCACCAAAGTCGATGGAGATTTGGATGGATCATCGCATCTGTTGTGGGAAAACCAACCGCAGTGGGGCTGGAAAATCGTTGCGTCTGTAAAGTTCTTCTCTTACCCTCTCCAGGTGATTTAAAAAAACCATTCCAGAGACCACACGGATCAAATATTACCTGTAAAGTCGCCTTTCATATGAATACAAGTATACAAAATGATTCCAAACTTTTCTGCCTGTGTTTTATAAAAAGGTTGGAATGCGGTCTTGGCATATGATTATCTGGACTCTCGCTTAAGTTTGTAAAACATTGAGACAGGGACAAGGTGGATATTCTGTTCCTGTATAGTAGGCTAAATTGTTAGACTTGTCTCCTAGCACTGTGACAGAATTACACCATTACCAAGGTACTAAATTTCACTCAACGTTTATCAAAGTTGCACTAACCCAGTGAAAGCAGTGTGTTAGCACACCAATACAAATTCAATAAATCATCAATGGAATGGTGAGAGTTTGCAATATTTTCTTTCCGCACAGGATATGATGCTCAGTCCTTACACTCTAACAGCTCCAGATATTCCGACCACACACTGCAGCAAATCCTACAGTAAGCAAACATTTCCTTAGCAACCACCCTGCCACCAATCGAAACGACGAGTTAAAATGCTTCCTGCAGTTGCAGTCATGACACGGGGCACAGCCAATGATTAATTTGTCGCTGTGATGTTTTGCTACAACGCATCACATTATCTTGACCCGCACCAGATTTACGTGAACATTTTTGTTCATGCTTGCCAATGCTTTGCAAGTGATATCTATATGGCAAAAACATCAGTATTTTGGGGGGGGAAAGGGGGTTAAATTCCTCTCATCGATAAATTTAATACAAAATGTTGGCTGAAGTACAAGAACTTGCTTTGCACTCACACCAACAAAGGGTTGGAGCAGGTGTAGCCCAGACTGCCACACCGTGACAGTAGCAAGTTCAGGCCAGATATGATAAATATTCAATTGTTTGACTCAATTCAATGCACAGAGGTAATTTAATTTCAGGGAAGGTGGTGGTATGGTGGTATTCTGTTAGGAAAACAAAGGTCGTTTTAAGGGATTCATATTTGTATTGGTAAACATTGGAAAGAGGGTATAGTTTTAAGTGGGTTTAATGTTTCTCTGCCTGGAAGTGTAAAACCTATAGTTAGATTCATGTTGGACAAAGGTGCCTGTATGTGTGGGGGTTGGTTTCAATTCCAACTGTGATTCTAATGTGCTTAGAGAGGGCTATGGCAGCATGGTAGCACAGTGGTTAGCACTGCTGCTTCACAATGCTAGGGACCCGGGTTCAATTCCCGGCTTGGGCCACTGTCTGTGTTGAGTCTGCGCATTCTCCCCGTGTCTGCGTGGGTTTCCTCCGGGTACCCTGGTTTCCTCCCACATTCTGAAAGATGTGCTGGTTAGGGTGCATTGACCTGAACAGGCGCCAGAGTGTGGCAACTAGGGGATTTTCACAGTAACTTCATTGCAGTGTTAATGTAAGACTTACTTGTGACTAATAAATAAAACTTTACAAAATAAATGGGCCAAATGGGTGTAGCTTATCAACTTGGGTCCATTTTCAAGGAAAAAAACTTCTTAAGTTTTCGTTTTACCTGGATATATTGCAGTTGGGGACAGAACGCTGGGGAGTGACTCTGCCGACTCTGCCAGGAGAAGCCGGACAGGACAAGGGAGTTGCAAAGATGCAGGCTTCCCAAGGAACAAGTTACAGTCCAGATAACCAGGGAATTGGGATAGAAAGGTTCAGAGTGGAGAGTGTATTTGACCATAGCCATCTTGTGCATTTCAGGGGATGTTATGTTACTTAAATGATTGTAGTTTAAGATATACTTTGTAATCCGTGTTAATCTTAAAGTCTGTGTGCATTTGTTAAACTCAGGGGAATTAAGGAGTATTGCATTATAATCCATCTTTCCATGTTTAGTAAATGTGTTTTTTCCTGTTATTAAAACTAAGTAATGGTCCTATGATTCTGTTCCTCCACGTTGTGTAAAAAAAAAGGAAAAGTAGCGATCTTTTGCGCCAGGATTCCATTCTGAGATCTTCCTGTCCAATTATAACATCACCTGACATCATAACAATTGTCACTGGACTAGCAATCCTGAGACCCAGGGCAATCCTCAGGGGACCGTGGTACAAATACCAGCACTACCCCACCACGGAAAAATTAGACTTTTTTAAAAACTGGAATTAAAAGTCTAACAATGATCATGAAACATTGAACTTATCTGGCTCCCTCTAAGGAAGGAAATCTGCTGTCCTTACCTGGTCTGGCCTATGTGTGATGCAGGCTTCCCAAGGAATAAGTCGCAGTCCAAATAACATGGGAATTGGGACAGGAAGAATGGTTAAGATGACTGATGTTAAGAGAACAGAGACCATGGTATTGTGCAGAAGAACTCAAGGAAGAGTAGTCAAAGTGTTCTGCCCTACATGTGACTCCAGATCCTCAACAATGTGGTTGACTGTTAAACGCCCTCTGAAATGGCCTAGCAAGACACCCAGTTGTATCAAACTGCTAAAAAGCCTCAAAGGAATTATAATCGTAGAATCATAGAATCTCTACAGTACAGAAGGAGACCATTTGGCCCATCGAGTCTGCACCTACTATCCGACCGAGCATGCCCACCTCCTGCCCTATCCCCATAACCCCACACATTTACCCCACAAGTTCCTCTGACCTACACATCTTTGGATACCAAGGAGCAATTTAGCATAGCCAACCCATGGGGCAGCATGGTGGCACAGTGGTTAGCACTGCTGCCTCACAGCCCCAGGTTCGATTCCCGGCTTGGATCACTGTCTGTGTGGAATTTGCACATTCTCCGGGGTTTCCTCCGGGTGCTCTGGTTTCCTCCCACAGTCTAAAAGTGTGCGGGTTAGGTGGATTGGCCAGGGTAAATTGCCCCTTAGTGTCAGGGGGACTAGCTAGAGTAAATGCATGGGGTCATGGGGATAGGGCTTGGTTGGGATTGTGGTCGGTGCAGACTGGATGGGCCAAATGGCCTCCCTTCTGCACTGAAGGATTCTATGATTCACTACTGCAATCTTCCACATCCATAACATTACACATCCACCTAACCTGCACATCTTTGGACTGTGGGAGGAAACCAGAACACCTGGAGGAAATCCACGCAGACACGGGGAGAATGTGCAAACTCCACACAGACAGTCACGCAAGGCCAGAATCCAACCTGGCGCTGTGAGGTAGCTGCGTTAACCACCGTGCCGCCCAAATTAATCAATTACATTGAAATTCCACCAGCTGCCATGTAGGGATTTGAACCCATGTACCGAGAACATTTCTCTGGGCCTCCGGATTGCTAGTCCAGTGACATTACCACTATGCCACCATTTCCCTCTGGGAACAGGCCACTATCCTGCATTGACCTAGGCACTGGAAATGATGACACACACCCAAAAGGTGCAAAATTCAGGCTTATTTCTAACACTTTAACACAGCAGTGAATCCAAATGTTAAATTAATGTTTGCAATGTATTGAAATGTAATAACTGTGCTGCATTTTGAAACCTAATATCATAGGCCTGAAATGAACAGGCATACTCAATGCAGGTTCCAACATCCCTCTCTCTCAACCTTTCCGCATGCTGATGGTACATAGTCATGATGTGGAGATGCCGGCGTTGAACTGGGATAAACACAGTAAGAAGTTTAACAACACCAGGTTAAAGTCCAACAGGTTTATTTGGTAGCAAAAGCCACACAAGCTTTCGGAACAGGCTGTCCCTTCGTCAGGTGGAGTGGAGAAATGCTCACAAACAGGGCATACAGAGACACAAACTCAATTTACAGAATAATGATTGGAATGCAGTCTTTACAGATAATCAAGTCTTAAAGGTACAAACAATGTGAAGGGAGGGAGCATTAAGCACAGGTTAAAGAGATGTGTATTGTCTCCAGACAGGACAGCCAGTGAGATTCTGCAAGTCCAGACAAGCTGGGGGGGTTACAGATAGTGTGACATGAACCCAAGATCCCGGTTGAGGCTGTCCTCATGTGTGTAGAACTTGGCTATCAGTTTCTGCTCAGCGACTCTGCGCTGTCGTGTGTCGTGAAGGCCGCCTTGGAGAACGCTTACGCGAAGATCAGAGGCCGAATGCCCGTGACCGCTGAAGTGCTCCCCAACAGGAAGAGAACAGTCTTGCCTGGTGATTGTCAAGCGGTGTTCATTCATCCGTTGTCGAAGCGTCTGCATGGTTTCCCCAATGTACCATGCCTCGGGACATCCTTTCCTGCAGCGTACCAGGTAGACAACGTTGGCCGAGTTGCAAGAGTATGTACCGTGTACCTGGTGGATGGTGTTCTCACATGAGATGATGGCATCCGTGTCGATGATCCGGCACACCTTGCAGAGGTTGCTGTGGCAGGGTTGTGTGGTGTCGTGGTCACTGTTCTCCTGAAGGCTGGGTAGTTTGCTGCGGACAATGGTCTGTTTGAGGTTGTGCGGTTGTTTGAAGGCAAGAAGGCCATCCCCACACCCTCACTTCTTGCCTTCAAACAACCGCACAACCTCAAACAGACCATTGTCTGCAGCAAACTACCCAGCCTTCAGGAGAACAGTGACCACGACACCACACAACCCTGCCACAGCAACCTTTGCAAGACGTGCCGGATCATCGACACGGATGCCATCATCTCACGTGAGAACACCATCCACCAGGTACACGGTACATACTCTTGCAACTCGGCCAACGTTGTCTACTTGATACACTGCAGAAAAAGATGTCCCGAGGCATGGTACATTGAGGAAACCATGCAGACTCTACGACAATGGATGAATGAACAATCACCAGGCAAGACTGTTCTCTTCCTGTTGGGGAGCACTTCAACGGTCACGGGCATTCGACCTCTGATCTTCGCATAAGCATTCTCCAAGGCGGCCTTCACGACACACGACAGCGCAGAGTCGCTGAGCAGAAACTGATAGCCAAGTTCCACACACATGAGGACGGCCTCAACCGGGTTCTTGGGTTCATGTCACACTATCTGTAACCCCCACAGCTTGTCTGGACTTGCAGAATCTCACTGGCTGTCCTGTCTGGAGACAATACACATCTCTTTAACCTGTGCTTAATGCTCCCTCCATTCACATTGTTTGTACCTTTAAGACTTAATTATCTGTAAAGACTGCATTCCAATCATTATTCTGTAAATTGAGTTTGTGTCTCTGTATGCCCTGTTAGTGAGCATTTCTCCACTCCACCTGACGAAGGGACAGCCTGTTCCGAAAGCTAGTGGCATTTTCTACCAAATAAACCTGTTGGACTTTAACCTGGTGTTGTTAAACTTCTTACTTTGATGGTACATAGGCCAGACTCTCTGCAGCTAACTATTCTTGGAACAGATCGTTAGGTTGTCACCAGGGGCTTATAGCTTGAGGGGCCTTACACCACATCAAGCATAGCCACGCTCACATACACAGACAAACTAAGGGGCAATTTGGCGCAGCCAATCCACTGAACCTGCACATCTTTGGGCTGTGGGAGGAAACCGGAGCACCCGGAGGAAATTCTCACAGTTACGGGAGAATGTGCAAACACAGTCAGTCACCCCAGCCCAGAATTAAACCCGGGTCCCTGGCACTGTGGGGCAGCAGTGGGTGCTGAAGGAAAGTAACTGCTTCTCCCTCTGCAGATGCTTCCTGACCTACTGTGTGTGTTTGCATTGCTTTCTCTTTCCATTAGAGCCGCATTTGGCTCAACAAACAGACACATATTTATTTTGTGGCTGCCATTGCGCATCTCATAAATTAGGATAATATAATTAAGCCATGAATAGAGACAAATATTAATTCAAGCAATATATTCGCAACTTGTAACAACAATAAAATTGAAAAGACATTTGTGGTCACGATAAAACAATAGCCTCAGCGCTAATGGGCCAAATGTAAAAAAGGTTCCTAGACAAATGCAACACAGAAACCATATAAACTTAATGGTCCACTTAAATTGTTAGTATTCTTGTTATCATATTTATGTAAAGCAGTGCGCCCCCATTTGGAAAACACATACATACAAAGAATCCCTACAGTGCAGGAGGAGGCCATTCGGGCCATTGAGCCTGCACCAACAACAATCTCACCCAGGCTCTATCCCCATAACCCCATGTATTTACCCTATTGCCCCCCCCCTGACACCAAAGGGCAATTGAGCATGGCCAATCAACCTAACCTGTACATCTTTGGAGTGTGGGAGGAAACCGGAGCACCCGGAGGAAACCCACACAGACACGGGGAGAATGTGCAAACTCCACACAGACAGTGACCCGAGGCTGGAACTGAACCCGGGTCCCTGGCACTATGAGACAGCAGTGATAACCACTGCAGTACATCCTGCAGATGGTAATAAAAAAGGCATCTACAACGTGCCAGTGGTGGATGAGTTGTTAATCAAGCGGGCTGCTTTGTCCTGGATGGTGTCAAGCTTCTTGAGTGTTGTTGGAGCTGCACTTATCCAGGCAAGTGTATAGTATTCCATCACACTGCTGACTTGTGCCTTGTAGATGATGGAAAGGTACTGGGGTGTCAGGAGATGAGTTTCTTGCCACAGAATACCCGGCCTCTGCTCTTGTAGTCACTGTATTTATGCGGTGAGTTAAATTCAGTTTCTGGTCACTAGGGATCTCCAAGATGTTGATGCTGGAGAATTTAGTGATGTTAATGTTATACAATGTCAAGTGGAAGTAGTAAGATTCTATCTTGTTGGAGATTATAGAATCATAGAATCCTACAGTGCAGAAGGAGGCCATCCAGCCCATCGAGTCTGCACTGACCAAAACTCCACCCAGGCCCTATCCCCATAACCCCATGCATTTACCCTAGCTAGTCTCCCTGACACTAAGGGGCAATTTAGCATGGCTAACCTACCTAACCCACACATCTTTGGACTGTGGGAGGAAATTGGAGCATCCGGAGGAAACCCACGCAGACACGGGAAGAACGTGCAAACTCCACACAGTGACCCAAGCTGGGAATTGAACCCGGGTCTCTGGCGCTGTGAGGCAGCAGTGCTAACCACTGTGCCTGGCACTTTAGTGACACAAATGTTACTTTCCACAATGGAACTAAACACTGCAATTATCAATGAACATCCTCACAAATGACTTCATGATGGAGGGAAGGTTATTGATGTAGTTGCTGAAAGGGATTAGATTTAGGACACTGCCCTGAGGAAGTCCTGCAGTGATGTCCCTCCAACATGGCCCCCAACCATGTTCCTTCGCACTAGAACTGCCTCCACCCAGAGAGCTTTCTCTCATTTCAAGTTTTACTCGAGATCCTCGATGCCACACTCAGTCAAGTTCTTCCAATAGCTGTCACTCTCACCTCACCTCTGGAATTTAGCTCTTGTGTCGATGTTTGGACCAAGACTGTCATGAGGGTTGGCGCCAAGTGGCATTGGCAGTTGCCAAACTGAGCATTGGTGCTGCTTTGTAGCACTTTGAACCACACCTCCCATTATTTGGCTGATGATCAAGAGTAGACTCTTAAGCAGTAGTTGGATTGGATTTCTCCTGCTTTTTGTGGACAGGACATTCTTGATTTTCCGCATTGTCAAGTAGGTGTCAGTGCTGTCACTGTACTGGACCAGCTGCAATATAAACTCAGCATCTTCATGACATTTGTTTGGAATTTTAGTCATGATGGGGTTTAAAATTTCAGTTATAGGTAGAGGGGTTGCTTGGTCATTTATGCAGACCCTCTTTTCAAACCGTCGTTTCATTACTGGAAGTGAAGGCTGTCAGAAAAGGTTCATCGCAACAAGGCACGCAGTTCTCAAGGTCAAAACCTTGCAATTTCTGAACTAAGTCCACAATACACTTTTGTTAGATTCCAATACACTTACAATGGTAGTCTCGAGAAAAGCTTTCTGTCAAAGAGTGTAATTTTGGAATAGACTCTATTATTTGCTTCTTGAAGTTGCTTGACCTCAAAGCTTTCCCACATTAACCTCTTCACAGCAATGTAAAAGACAAAATTATCGGGATGGGGGTGGAAGTGGAATGTGTTTTTCTGACTCTATTTGACAGGTGAACAGTGAAAATATCCAATGACCAGTTACGGGCGGCACGGTAGCACAGTAGTTAGCACTGCTGCTTCACAGCTCCAGGGACCTGGGTTCAATTCCTGGCTTGGGTCACTGTCTGTGTGGAGTTTGCACATTCTCCTCGTGTCTGCGTGGGTTTCCTCCGGGTGCTCCGGTTTCCTCCCACAGTCCAAAGATGTGCGGGTTAGGTTGATTGGCCATGCTAAAAATTGCCCCTTAGTGTCCTGGGATGTGTAGATTAGAGGGATTAGTGGGTAAGATATGTAGGGATATGGGGGTAGGGCCTGGGTGGGATTGTGGTCGGTGCAGACTCGATGGGCCAAATGGCCTCTTTCTGTACTGTATGATTTCTATGACCAGAAACGGAAGGTGATAATTGGGAATTGTTGCGGCAAGAACAGTAAATACAAAATTGTGGAAAATGATTATGTGGGAAAAGGGGGCTACAAAAACCCATTGATAAGTTTAATTAGCCACAAAGTGACAATGATGCGCAATGGTTCTTCTTTGTTGCTTTCCCACAACAACTCATTTGAGCCGGGGGCAGAGATCCTGTTCCTAGGCCTTTATAAATGCCACTCCTTAGTCAACTGCTGGAGCAAGCATTTATTTCTCAGTGGCACAGTAACGTAGAATGAAAAGTGATAGCTTATCAATTCCAATGCACTTAGTCAGAAAGCTGTACAAAGTACAATGAAAAACGAACAGGAGTTGACTAATACCAGAGATGAAATTGTGCTCCCCAATTTTTGTAATAAACATCCTACGGTGCTCATATGAAGCCTTTAAAGAAGGCACACATTATTATGGCAAAAATTAATTCCATGTAAATGCAACAAATAATGCTTTGTTACCACCACAGGAGATGTTATTTGCTGAGCCAGCCAAATCCCAAAGGGAAACCTGTCTTGCTGATCATAACCTTTTTTTAATATTCTGAAAACAAGGAGAAACCTACTGATCCCAGAAGCACAGAACTCCGGTAACATTTTTGGGAGTTTAGAAATTAAAAGATATATTAACAAGAATCAAAGAAAGCTTAAGCACACAAAATTAAAGTTACACAATTCAAACCCCCGATCAAAACCTCCCACAAAAAACACCCCGCTTGCTCAGAATGTACAGGTAAACACCTTCTTGGCAACACTCTCATACAGATTTTTAACTCAAAATACAGCAATATTACCCAAGGCAAAATTGCTGTCACATTAGTAAAGGTATGTTACACAACTTCTCAAATTCTTCCGCTCTGCTGTGGTAATCCAAAAAAAAATTAGAAACAAGACTGCTTTCTCCAAGAAATACTTTCCTGTTTTTTCTGGATGGTTGCTTCAGATTTCACACTTTTGCTCAGCACAGAGCTGGTCCCAGGATATCTCTCCCACACAACCAACACAGCTCATATCCTTAAGTATCTTTTTTTTTCTTTCATCTTTGATACCATTATACTGAGTAGAACATAGAACATAGAAAAACTACAGCACAAACAGGCCCTTCGGCCCACAAGTTGTGCTGAACACATCCCTACCTTCTAGACCTACCTATAACCCTCCATCCTATTAAGCTCCATGTCCTCATCCAGGAGTCTCTTAAAATACCTTATTGAGTTCGCCTCCACAACCACTGACGGCAGCCGATTCCACTCGCCCATCACCCTCTGTGTGAAAAACTTACCCCTAACATCTCCCCTGTATCTGCCCCGCAGCACCTTAAACCTGTGTCCTCTCGTAGCAGACATTTCCACCCTGGGAAAAAGCCTCTGAGAGTCCACCCGATCTATGCCTCTCAACATCTAATACACCTCTATTAGGGCTCCTCTCATCCTTCGTCTCTCCAAGGATTTACATCTCCTCTCATAAGAACATAAGAACATAAGAAATAGGAGCAGGAGTAGGCCATCTAGCCCCTCGAGCCTGCCCCGCCATTCAACAAGATCATGGCTGATCTGATGTGGATCAGTACCACTTACCCGCCTGATCCCCATAACCCTTAATTCCCTTACCGATCAGGAATCCATCTATCCGCGCTTTAAACATATTCAGCGAGGTAGCCTCCACCACCTCAGTGGGCAGAGAATTCCAGAGATTCACCACCCTCTGGGAGAAGAAGTTCCTCCTCAACTCTGTCTTAAACCGACCCCCCTTTATTTTGAGGCTGTGTCCTCTAGTTTTAACTTCCTTACTAAGTGGAAAGAATCTCTCCGCCTCCACCCTATCCAGCCCCCGCATTATCTTATAAGTCTCCATAAGATCCCCCCTCATCCTTCTAAACTCCAACGAGTACAAACCCAATCTCCTCAGCCTCTCCTCATAATCCAAACCCCTCATCTCCGGTATCAACCTGGTGAACCTTCTCTGCACTCCCTCCAATGCCAATATATCCTTCCTCATATAAGGGGACCAATACTGCACACAGTATTCCAGCTGCGGCCTCACCAATGCCCTGTACAGGTGCATCAAGACATCCCTGCTTTTATATTCTATCCCCCTCGCGATATAGGCCAACATCCCATTTGCCTTCTTGATCACCTGTTGTACCTGCAGACTGGGCTTTTGCGTCTCATGCACAAGGACCCCCAGGTCCCTTTGCACGGTAGCATGTTTTAATTTGTTTCCATTGAGATAGTAATCCCATTTGTTATTATTTCCTCCAAAGTGTATAACCTCGCATTTATCAACGTTATACTCCATTTGCCATATCCTCGCCCACTCACTCAGCCTGTCCAAATCTCTCTGCAGATCTTCTCCGTCCTCCACACGATTCACTTTTCCACTTATCTTTGTGTCGTCTGCAAACTTCGTTACCCTACACTCCGTCCCCTCCTCCAGATCATCTATATAAATGGTAAGTGGTTGCGGCCCGAGTACCGATCCCTGCGGCACGCCACTAGTTACCTTCCTCCAACCGGAAAAACACCCATTTATTCCGACTCTTTGCTTCCTGTCGGATAGCCAGTCCCCAATCCACTTTAACACACTACCCCCAACTCCGTGTGCCCTAATCTTCTTCAGCAGCCTTTTATGGGGCACCTTATCAAACGCTTTTTGGAAATCCAAAAACACCGCATCCACCGGTTCTCCTCCATCAACCGCCCTAGTCACATCTTCATAAAAATCCAACATGTTCGTCAAGCACGACTTTCCCCTCATGAATCCATGCTGCGTCTGATTGATCGAACCATTTCTATCCAGATGCCCTGCTATCCCCTCTTTAATAATGGATTCCAGCATTTTCCCTACTACAGACGTTAAGCTGACCGGCCTATAGTTACCCGCCTTTTGTCTCCTTCCTTTTTTAAACAGCGGCGTAACATTAGCCGTTTTCCAATCAACCGGCACTACCCCAGAATGCAACGAGTTTTGATAAATAATCACTAACGCATCCACTATTACCTCTGACATTTCTTTCAATACCCTGGGATGCATTCCATCCGGACCCGGGGACTTGTCCACCTTCAGTCCCATTAGTCTACCCAGCACTGCCTCGCTGGTAACATTAATTGTATTAAGTATTTCTCCTGCTGCCAACCCTCTATCGTTAATATTTGGCAAACTATTTGTGTCCTCCACCGTGAAGACCGACACAAAAAACTTATTTAAAGACTCAGCCATATCCTCATTTCCCACTATTAACTCCCCCCTCTCGTCCTCCAAGGGTCCAACATTCACTCTAGCCACTCTATTCCTTTTTATATATTTATAAAAACTTTTACTATCATTTTTTATATTAATTGCTAGCCTAGCTTCATAGTCTATCTTTCCTTTCTTTATCGCTTTCTTAGTGTCTCTTTGTTGTTTCTTAAATTTTTCCCAATCACTTGTTTCTCCACTATTTTTGGCCACTCTGTACGCAGCTGTTTTTATTTTAATACTCTCCTTTATTTCCTTCGTTATCCACGGCTGGTTCTCCCTTTTCTTACAATCCTTGTTTTTTGCTGGAATATATTTTTGCTGAGAACTGAAAAGGATCTCCTTAAAAATCCTCCACTGTTCCTCAGCTATCCTACCTGCCAGCCTGCTCTCCCAGTCTACCTTAGCCAATTCATCCCTCATCCTATCATATTTCCCTCTGTTCAAACAGAGGACACTGGTTTGGGACCAAACTTTCTCCTCTTCCATCTGAATCAGAAATTCAACCATATTGTGGTCACTAGACCCAAGAGGTCATCCGTCGTCTCTCCAAGGAGTAGCTCTTTGAATCTTCCAAAAAAACTTTCACGCTTTCCTAATGCCTCCCCTTCCAGTTCAAATAATATTTAAAAGCCTGAAATATTTGTAAGTTGTAGATGTTTCTTACTCCGCTTTGAAATTTACTAACTTAAAGCCAAGTCCCTATCTATCTCCTAATGCAAATGTTTAAACTTATTTGTGATTTTAAGAAAGAATTTGACATAGCTCTTGGGGCTAAAGGGATCAAGCGATATACGGGGAAGACAGGATCGGGATATTGAATTTGATGATCAGCCATGATAATACTGGTTCAAAGGATCGAATGGCCTACTCCTGCATCTATTTTCTATTAACATTTCTATGTATGTTTATAAATAGCCAATCAAAATATACACTTGATGCTGTTGCCAGGCCATCCTATCCAATCACTAACAGAAAAAAATCATTGCCTTCAATGGAGAGGTGAGGAGAGTTTGTTTTTTTCTGTATTTTTTAAAAGAAATTCAAAAGAAAGGAAATAATACGAGACAGAGGTCAGTTAATACATTACTGCAGAATACAATGACACAAGCACTTGTCTATTTGGTCTTGGCTTGAGGGTGGTTGTAGAGGGTTGTTTTCCGAACTGGAGGCCTGTGACCATCGGTGTGCCTCAGGGATCAGTGCTGGGTGCACTGTTATTTGTCATTTATATTAATGATTTGGATGAGAATATAGGAGGCATGGTTAGTAAGTTTGCAGATGACACCACGATTGGTGGCAGAGTGGACAGTGAAGAAAGTTATCTCCGTTTGCAACGGGATCTTGATCAATTGGGCCAATGGGCTGACAAATGGCAGATGGAGTTTAATTTAGATAAATGCGAGGTGATGCATTTTGGTAGATTGAATCAGGGCAGGACTTACTCAGTTAATGGTAGGGCATTGGGGAGAGTTAGAGAACAAAGAGATCTAGGGGTACAGGTTCATAGCTCCTTGAAAATGGAGTCACAGGTGGATAGAGTGGTGAAGAAGGCATTCAGCATGCTTGGTTTCATTGGTCAGAACATTGAATACAGGAGTTGGGACGACTTGTTGAAGTTGTACAAGACATCGGTAAGGCCACACTTGGAATACTGTGTACAGTTTTGGTCACCCTATTACAGAAAGGATATTATTAAACTAGAAAGAGTGCAGAAAAAATTTACTAGGCTGTTACCGGGACTTGATGGTTTGAGTTATCAGGAGAGGCTGGATAGACTGGGACCTTTTTCCTCTGGAGCATAGAAGGCTGAGGAGTGATCTTATAGAGGTCTATAAAATAATGAGGGGCACAGATCAGCTAGATAGTCAATATCTTTTCCCAAAGGTGGGGGAGTCTAAAACTAGAGGGCATAGGTTTGAGGTGAGAGGGGAGAGAGACAAAAGAGTCCAGAGGAGCAAAATTTTCACACAAAGGGTGGTGAGTGTCTGGAACAAGCTGCCAGAGGTAGCAGTAGAGACGGGTACAACTTTGTCTTTTAAAAAGCATTTAGACAGTTACATGGGTAAGATGGGTATAGGGGGACATGGGCCAAATGCCGGTAATTGGGATTAGCTTTGGGGTTTTAAAAAAAAGGGCGGCATGGACAAGTTGGGCCGAAGGGCCTGTTTCCATGCTGTAAACGTCTATGACTCTATGTTCACAGCAATGTCCAGGAAATTGGTTGTAAAATAGTTGATAAGTGGTTGTCTATCAGAATGGAGAATGGTAGACAGTGGTGTTCCCCAATGATCAGTTATATATATTGATTTGATTTGATTGATTATTATCACATGTATTGGTATACAGTGAAAAGTATTGTTTCTTCTGCCCAATACAGACAATACATACCGTACATAGAGTATAAAGGGGAGAAGGAAAGTTTATTTATTCGTGTCACAAGTAGACTTATATTAACACTGCAATGAAGTCACTGTGAAAATCCTCTAGTCGCCACACTCCGGCACCTGTTCGAGTACACTGAGGGAGAATTTAGCATGACCAATGCACCTAACCAGCACGTCTTTCGGACTGTGGGAGGAAACCAGAGCACGCGGAGGAAACCCATGCAGGCATGGGGAGACCTTGCAGACTCCACACAGACAGTGACCCAAATCGGGAATCAAACCTGGGTCCGTGGCGCCGTGAGGCAGCAGTGCTAGCCCCTGATGCCACTGTGCCCCCTCCCCAAGGGAAAGGAAAGGAGAGGATGCAGAGGATATAAAAATAACTTAAATATTTGGAATTCAGAGTAAGGTTTCATATTTGCCGATGACAGGTATGCTAACAGAATGGACAAATGGCAGATGGAATTTAATACTGATGCATTTTGGCACAAACTATAGGAGAGACAGTATACATTCTTAATAGCGCAGTTTCCATAAAGGTATGCATGGAGAGAAGGGCCTGTGGGTTCATGCGCATAAATCTTTGAAGGTGGCTGGACACAGAAGATGGCACAGTGGTTAGCACTGCTGCCTCACAGCGCCAGGGACCCCAGTTCAATTCAAGCCTTGGGTGACTGTGTGGAGTTTGCACTTTCTCCCCTTGTCTGCGTGGGTTTACTCTGGGTGCCCGTTTATTCCCACAGTCCAAAGATGTGCAGATTAGGTGGACTGGCCATGCTAAATTGCCCCTTAGTGTCAGGGGGATCAGCTAGGGTAAATATGTGGGGTTATGGGGATAGGGTCTGGGTGGGATTGTTGTCAGTGCAGGCTTGATGGACTGAATGGCTTCCTTCTGCACTGTAGCGATTCTATGATCATTCAAAACTTACTGAGAGTGTAATCAGCAAAGCACATGAGGAAGAACCCTTTCTTGCAGCGAGTGGTAATGACCTGGAACTTGTTGCCGACTAGGGGGATGGGAATGGAAATGATCAATGATTTCAAAATGGGTTTGGGTGGGTATTTAAGTGAAGCAAACCTGCAGAGCTAGGCTGCAAAGGAAAGGAATGGATCAGACGAGAGTGTGCTCTGACCACAAGTGGCAGATTTGATGGGCCAAATGGCCTCCTTCTGAGCGTCTGTATGAGATTGGCCTTTGATTCTAAATGTCACCACTGACAGTACAACAGCAAAGAAACTCTTCAAAAGCAGGGTCCATAAATGACCAAGCAAGCCTTTCTATTTACTTTCAGAAGATCTCTGAACACTATTTTCAGAACTCAGTCACAGATTTTGGCTGTCACCTCAAAATCACAATCTAAATCATAGTGACAGCAGCCATTTGAAAACACATTCCTGATACCAAATAGGTCAAAGCATTCCAAATACGAACTGTGAAAGGAAGCTATATTCAAAACAAGTTTGGCAAGTACATCCTGAAACTGTAACTTGCTTTCTAAGGGTGGCAGTAAAAGGTTTATTGCCAGCAAGAGTCTCTTTTGTAATCTTAACTTTAATATCATGCTGATGCTTACATTTTTACACAGACTTCCGACAAAGAATATTATGACTTGGCTTAATGGTTATATGCATACAGTCCTCAGAAAGAGACTGGGCTGTGTCTTGTCTTGGCACGCAACATGGTTTTATAGTTAACTAATTGGGTACACACACTGCATTGAGTATAATCAAGGAACTACAAAGGGTCGTGAACGAAGCCCAGTCCATCACGCAAACCAGTCTCCCATCATTGACTCTGTCTACACTTCCCGCTGCCTCGGAAAAGCAGCCAGCATAATTAAGGACCCCACGCACCCCGGACATTCTCTCTTCCACCTTCTTCCATCCGGAAAAAGATACAAAAGTCTGAGGTCACGTACCGACCGACTCGAGAACAGCTTCTTCCTTGCTGCCATCAGGCTTTTGAATGGATCTATCATATGTTAAGCTGATCTTTCTCTTCACCCTATCAGTAACTGCAACACTACCCTCTCCTTTCCTTCTCCCCTGTGTACTCTATGAATGGTATGTTGCGACAATAATAAATCAAATCACTTCAAAAAACTGAAATTTGGCCTCAGGGGACTTTTATACAATATCCGGTGTTAAGTATGTTATCAAAATGTGTAAGGGTAAAAATTCAATTATTCCTGCTTTCAGGTGGAGGGGGTCACAATTTACAATTAGCTTGACCCGGTATTATTGAGGCTGGCAGCACACAAACCTCATGCTGTGTGCTTAACATGGTTCCAGGCAACCTGCATGTCTTGAAGATAGTGTGCTCCTCTGAAGGTGAATTGCACGCATTATACAGGAACTGCTGCGGCCTGACTCTGGAGGCAGTGGAACACCAGATGGAGCAGCAGGCAAGAGCGAGGCTTCCCAGGACTGGGCCTGCTGAACAGTAGTCCCAGGCAGGGACTAGTGTGTGTATACCACGGTAGTGCTTTGCATTCTGGGGAGGCCATGGCCTAGTGGTATTATTGCTGGACTATTAATCCAGAAATTCAACTAATGTTCTGGGGACCTGAGTTTGAATCCCGCCATGGCAGATGGTGGAATTTGAATTCAATAAATTCAACATTTCTGGAATTAAGAATCTACCGGTGACCGTGAAACCATTGTTGATTGCCAATGAAATGGGAAAAACCCATCTGCTTCACTTTAGGGAAGGAAATCTGTCATCTTTACCTGGTCTGGCCTACATGTGACTCCAGAGCCACAGCAATGTGGTTGACTCTCAACTGACCTCGGGCAACCAGGAATGGGCAATAAATGCTGTCCAGCCAGTGACACCCATGTCCCACAATTGAATAAAATAAACTATGTTCCTTTGCAGTTGGGCTTCCTGAGTCATTACAAAGACACTGGTGACAAGTAGCATTTGGATTAATGGCGGGGAATTGTGGAGCAACTGAGATAATGGGAAAGTGTCTTAGGGGAGCCAGAATGTCAATCTTGTTAGTCCTTTGGGGCAAAGATAGCCATATCCATCATCTGAGTTTGTTAGGGTTCCAATGCGTACGTAGGTGGCTGCTAAGCCGACCTGTGTCTGGAACATTAGGACAAGGTTTTCCTTCCCTGAGTCTTCCCTCCACCTCTGACATGTTTGCTTTTGAAGGAGGCCGCACCATTTTTTATTTGGTTGCGCTAGATATGGCAATCCTCAAAGTATAGAATCATAGAATCCCTACAGTGCAGAAGGAAGCCATTTGACCCATCAAGCCTGCACCGACAACAATCCCACCCAGGGCCTATCCCCATAATCTCACTTATTTATCTCGCTAATCCCCCTGACACTAAAGGGCAATTTAGCATGGCCAATCCACCTAACCTACACATCTTGGGACTGGGGGAGGAAACCGGAGCACCCGGAGGAAATCCATGCAGACTCACGCACAGAGGGTGTGCAAACTCCACACAGACAGTGACCCGAGGCCAGAATTGAACCCGGGTCCCTGGCGCTGTGAGGCAGCAGTGCTAACCACTGTGCCACCGTGCCGATCCTGGGTGAGCTTCTCCCAGAACTCAAAGTCGATATCAAAATTCCTCATTGAAACTTTTAGCATATCCTTGTAGTGCTTCCTTTGACTGCCATGAGAGGGCATTCCAGACTCAAGCCCCCCCAGCGAGGATCTGTTTTGGTAAGTGAGTGTCAGGCATTCTGGCTCTACGACCAGCCCAACTCAGTAATGACTGTCTCAATGTGGTGTGGATGCTTGGCATGCCAACTGGGGTGAGCACCTCAGCGTCTGTTATTTTGTCCTGACATCTGATCTTCAGAAACATCCGAAGGCAGCTCAAGTGCAAGTTGTTGAGTTTCTTGGCACGATGCCAGTCCAAGAGCGGGATTTTCCACGCACCCTCACAACGCGTTGTGCAGCAGCGGAAGAGGGCCGGCCATTGGTCGGTGTTGGAATCTTCTGCTCCTGCCGCTGTCAATGGGTTTTCCCTTCGTTCGCACTCTCTGTCGCCGGGGAACCCCTAGGTTCCCCTAGTCGCCACACTCCGGTGCCTGTTCGGGTACACTGAGGGAGAATTTCGCATGACCAATGCACCTAACCAGCACGTCATCCGGACTGTGGGAGGAAGCCGGAGCACGCGGAGGAAACCCACACAGACACAGGGAGAACGTGCAAACTCTGCACAGACAGTGACCCAAGCTGGGAATTGAACCCGAGTCCCTGGCACCGTGCCACCAATATAATGCCACTATACCCACTAGTGCATTCAGAAAGCAACAAATGTATTTTCACTTCCTTATCGATGCATAGTGGACTCAAAAGCTTTGAGGATCTGTTGTACTTAGAATTCAGGGAATGCATTCGACGAAGTTAGACATGAAAGAACAGATAGAAATTCTGTAAGGTTACGGTTTGACTAGGATAGGGTGACCTTGGACTGAAATTTGGGATTATGCCAGAAGATAATCCTGTTTTGTCATGTAACTATGGAAACCGAAAATCAATCACCAGTCAATCTCATTAAAGCACCCAACAGATGTGATGTGGTAAAATGTCAGAGAGGGAACAGGTCACAACAGCAAGTGAAGCACCAGATCGCTGATAGATTTTCCACTTGAGATGAGTGGGAGAGGTAATTGTAGTAATGATGACCAATCTCTATTTCTGTCATCTTAATGGCTGAAGGCTAGATGAGTCATGCAAAAATTGCTCCCACCGATCTGTTTGTTAAATGATCTCAAGTTCAGAATGGGCTGTTTTTGTTTGGCCCTGTTTTAATGTTTTCCAGCCACACTCGCCCCAAACCCGGAATAACTTGCCCGAGGTCAATGGACCTTTGCCTGGTCCACCCCTCCCCCCCACCCGCTACAATTCCTATGGTGGGCGGGATGGGAAAATTCCGTCCCTAGTTCTAGTGAGCCTAGGGCGGCACGGTGCTACAATGGTTAGCACTGCTGCCTCACAGCGCCAGGGACCAGGGTTCGATTCCCGACTTAGGCTGGTGTGGAGTTTGCACATTCTCCCTGTGTCTGCGTAGGTTTCTGTCGGGTGCTCCGGTTTCCTCCCACACTCCAAAGATGTGCGGGTTAGGTTGATTGGCCATGCTAAATTGCCCAGTAGTGTCAGGAGGACTAGCTAGGGTAAATGCATGGGGTTATGGGGATAGGCCCTGGGTGGGATTGTGGTCGGTGCAGACTTGATGGGCCAAATGGCCTCCTTCTGCACTGTAGGGATTCTATGACTTCAAGTTGAGGACAGGTTGAAATTCAAGAGCCGTGTGTCCCTGGGGCATAGAGGCTGTTACAATTTTAATGACCTACAACGGGTATTTCTTTAGAAAGTTGGAAAGAGGTGAAAAGCTATTGAACTAGCCACATGAGCTACTGATGAAGTATGTGACAGAGAGGGAATGGTAACTATTAGTGGGAAAGTGCCTGGTGCTAAGAAAACAATTGGGCCAACTTAGCTGAAGTAAGAAGTAAAGGTAATTGGTAAAAGAACCAGAGGGGAGATGAGGGGACTTTTTCTTACACAGATAAAGGGTGGAATTTTCCCGTCCCACCTAGCACGGGAATGGGAGCGGGCGGGACGAAAAATTCAGTGGGTCACGAAAAGGTCCGTTGACCTCAGGCAGGAATTTCCGGTCTTGGGGCGAGCGCGGCTGGAAAATCTCACCCAAAGGTGGTGGCAGCAGATTCGACGGTAACTTTCAAAAATTGAGTTAAATGCACACCCGATGAAGAATAGGTTGCAGAGCTATGGGGAATGAGGAGGGTGGGATTAATAGTTCCTTCATTGAGCTGACCTGGGCATAATAGGGTGAATGGTCTATTTCCTCGATATAATTTCGAGAAAGCAGACCAGGACAGGAAATGGAAAGCACGGACAGAGTTTTCCCATATTCTTTCAGGGTCAGGCTCTGACTGAAAAACAGCGTGGAGCTCTCCAACTGCACAGCCCAGTTTTCACTCTCGATCCTGAGCCTCTCTGAGGAAAAATAATGAGTGATTTGATTTGATTTATTATTGTCACATGTATTGGTATACAGTGAAAAGTATTGTTTCTTGTATTTTTGATTTATTAGTCACAAGTAAGGCTTACATTAACACTGCAATGAGGTTACTGTGAAAATCCCCTAGTCGCCACACTCCGGCGCCTGTTCGGGCCAATGCTCCTAACCAGCACATCTTTCAGACTGCGGGAGGAAACCCACGCAGACATGGAGAGAACGTGCAGACTCCGCCCGTACAGTGACTCAAGTCGAGAATCGAACCCGGGTCCTTGGCGCTGTGAGGCAGCAGTGTTAACCACTGTGCCGCCGTGTTGCCCCTACTCGCACCAGCCCGCACTATTGTTTCTCGCACACTGAGGACTTTAACAATTGAGTGATGGTATGACCTTCATAGGCTCCTCTGACATATTAAGAGTCCCTCCCGACCTGAATCTCCCCTATATCCCCCTCCTCCTGACCTAGAACTCTTCTCTGCCCCTTCCTCCCCGGGTGAACTGGCCGGGCAGGAGTTCGATGTGCCACTCTATTGGTCGGCTGCAATCCTACTCCATCCCCCGCCTGCAGAATTAGGCAAAATGTTTTGCTGCGTTTCCCAGTAGCGTTTCGAATGCTGCTGGAACCCCCAGAGGCAGGATGGAGGAAGATCATCCAGCCTCCTGGTCTCTAACACCCACACCTGCCTAAAGGGAGCCATTTGTCAAGTGGTAAGCAGGGATGTGGGAACTTCATACGCTGAGGCAGGGGAGGGGGGTGCCTACACCCCTCTCTCCCCCTCCCCGTTGACCCCTCAAAGCCTTTACATTAAACATTCAAGAAAAGTCACAGACAGACAGAGATAATGGATTGGAAGTGCACCCAGCCCACTATGAGTGCCGCAGTTTCCACTTGATTCATTGGTCCTGTGTCAGTCAGGCAGAAAGAGGGATGTGGCAAGGGGTCCGGTGCTCGAGGAGGGAAAGCAAAGTGATCCGCGTACTCTCGGTAACATCCATCATACTGCAGCTCCAGTAACACTGTCAGACCAGCAACATCAGGCATTACACAATGCTCCATCTCCAGGTGCTGCTTCCATTTGTAACGCAGGGGCCAGCGCTCGCAGGCTTGTGCCTGCAGCGCACTGCAGGATGAGTTTCCTAATCCACCTGCAATGCAGGTGAACAACATTCTCTCGAGGAGGGCGGGGTGTCAAGACACTTGTATGTGCTTCAGAAAAAAATAACACTGCAGGAAAAGCAGTCCATCAGCAGAAATGTTAATCAGAAGATCCAGGTGCAGATAAAAATGCAGCTCCAAGAAGTGTTAAACTGTGGATTCCAAATTTATACAAGAACATAAGAACTAGGAGCAGGAGTAGGCAACCTGGCCCATCGAGCCTGCTCCGCCATTCAATAAGATCATGGCTGATCTTTTCATGGACTCAGTTCCACTTACCCGCCTGCTCACCATAACCCTTAATTCCTTTACTGTTCAAAAATGTATCTATCCTTGCCTTAAAAACATTCAATGAGGTAGCCTCAACTGCTTCACTGGGCAGGGAATTCCACAGATTCACAACCCTTTGTGTGAAGAAGTTCTTCCTCAACTCAGTCCTAAATCTGCTTCCCCTTATTTTGAGGTCATGCCCCCTAGTTCTAGTTTCACCTGCCAGTGGAAACAACCTCCCCAGGACGGGGTGCACCTGAACCAGAGGGGCACCAATATCCTGGGAGGGAAATTTGCTACGGCTCTTCAGGGGGATTTAAACTAATTTGTCAGGGGAGTGGGAAAAGGAGTTGTAGTCCGGAAGTCAGTGTTGAGGGTGGTGAGGTATTGGGGAAGGTATCAAGGTCAAGGGTGGGTACCGGTAGACAGGAAGGTGGGTTGAAGTGTGTCTACTTCAATGCAAGGAGCATCCGGAACAAGGTGGATGAACTTGGGGCGTGGATTGCTACTTGGGACTACGATGTTGTGGCCATTACGGAGACGTGGGTAGAACAAGGACAGGAATGGTTGTTGGACGTTCCGGGGTATAGATGTTTCAGTAAGTGTAGGGAAGCTGGTAAAAGAGGTGGAGGAGTAGCATTGTTAATCAAGGATAGTTTAACGGCTGCGGAAAAGCACTTTGAGGGGGATATGCACACTGAGGTAATATGGGCTGCAGTTAGAAACAGGAAAGGAGCGGTCACGTTGTTAGGAGTTTACTATAGGCCCCCAAATAGTAATAGAGATGTGGAGGAAGAAATTGCTAAGCAGATTATGGATACGTGTGGGGGTCACAGGGTAGTTGTCATGGGGGACTTTAACTTTCCAAATATTGATTGGAACCTTTGTAGGTCGAATAGTTTGGATGGGGCACTTTTTGTGCAGTGTGTGCAGGAGGGTTTCCTGACACAATATGTGGATAGGCCGACAAGGGGTGAGGCCACATTGGATTTGGTACTGGGAAATGAACCGGGCCAAGTGTTAGATTTGGTTGTGGGAGAGAACTTTGGAGATAGTGACCACAATTCGGTGTCTTTTGTTATTGCAATGGAGAGGGATAGGGCCGGATGGCAGGGCAAGGCTTACAATTGGGGGAGAGGTAATTATGATGCGATTAGGCAAGAATTAGGGGGCATAAGATGGGAACAGAAACTGTCAGGGAAAGGCACTGATGAAAAGTGGAACTTTTTCAAGGAACAAATACTGGGTGTCCTTGATAGGTATGTCCCTGTCAGGCAGGGAGGAAATGGCCGAGTAAGGGAACCGTGGTTCACAAAAGAGGTGGAATGTCTTGTGAAAAGGAAGAGGGAAGCTTATGTAGGGATGAGGAAACAAGGTTCAGATGGCTCGATTGAGGGTTACAAGTTAGCAAGGAATGAGCTGAAAAAGGGGCTGAGGAGAGCTTGGAGGGGACATGAGAAGTCCTTGGCGGGTCGGATCAAGGAAAACCCCAAGGCTTTTTACTCTTATGTGAGGAATAAAAGAATGACCAGGGTGAGGTTAGGGCCGGTCAAGGGCAGTGGTGGGAACTTGTGTATGGAATCAGTAGAGATAGGCGAGGTGATGAATGAATACTTTTCTTCAGTGTTCACCAAGGAGAGGGGCCACGTTTTTCAGGAAGAGAAGGTATTACAGGCTAATAGGCTGGAGGAAATAGATGTTCGGAGGGAGGATGTACTGGCAGTTTTGAATAAACTGAAGGTCGATAAGTCCCCTGGGCCTGATGAAATGTATCCTAGGATTCTTTGGGAGGCGAGGGATGAGATTGCAGAGCCTTTGGCTTTGATCTTTGGGTCCTCACTGTCCACGGGGATGGTGCCAGAGGACTGGAGAGTGGCAAATGTTGTTCCTCTGTTTAAGAAAGGGAATAGAAATGACCCTGGTAATTATAGACCGGTTAGTCTGACTTCGGTGGTTGGTAAATTGATGGAAAAGGTCCTTAGGGATGGGATTTACGACCATTTAGAAAGATGCGGATTAATCCGGGATAGTCAGCACGGATTTGTGAAGGGCAAATCGTGCCTCACAAATTTGATAGAATTTTTTGAGGAGGTAACTAGGTGTGTTGATGAAGGTAGGGCGGTTGATGTCATATACATGGATTTTAGTAAGGCGTTTGATAAGGTCCCCCATGGTCGCCTTATGATGAAAGTAAGGAGGTGTGGGATAGAGGGAAAGTTGGCCGATTGGATAGGTAACTGGCTATCTGATCGAAGACAGAGGGTGGTGGTGGATGGAAAATTTTCGGACTGGAGGCAGGTTGCTAGCGGAGTGCCGCAGGGATCGGTGCTTGGTCCTCTGCTCTTTGTGATTTTTATTAATGACTTAGAGGAGGGGGCTGAAGGGTGGATCAGTAAATTTGCTGATGACACCAAGATTGGTGGAGTAGTGGATGAGGTGGAGGGGTGCTGTAGGGCGCAAAGAGACATAGATAGGATGCAAAGCTGGGCTGAAAAATGGCAAATGGAGTTTAACCCTGATAAATGTGAGGTGATTCATTTTGGTAGGACAAATTTAAATGTGGATTACAGGGTCAAAGGTAGGGTTCTGAAGACTGTGGAGGAACAGAGAGATCTTGGGGTCCATATCCACAGATCTCTAAAGGTTGCCACTCAAGTGGATAGAGCTGTGAAGAAGGCCTATAGTGTGTTAGCTTTTATTAACAGGGGGTTGGAGTTTAAGAGCCGTGGGGTTATGCTGCAACTGTACAGGACCTTGGTGAGACCGCATTTGGAATATTGCGTGCAGTTCTGGTCACCTCACTATAAGAAGGACGTGGAAGCGCTGGAAAGAGTGCAGAGGAGATTTACCAGGATGCTGCCTGGTTTGGAGTGTCGGTCTTATGAGGAAAGGTTGAGGGAGCTGGGGCTGTTCTCTCTGGAGCGGAGGAGATTGAGGGGAGACTTAATAGAGGTTTATAAAATGATGAAGGGGATAGATCGAGTGAACGTTCAAAGACTATTTCCTTGGGTGGATGGAGCTATTACAAGGGGGCATAACTATAGGGTTCATGGTGGGAGATATAGCAAGGATATCAGAGGTAGGTTCTTCACGCAGAGAGTGGTTGGGGTGTGGAATGGACTGCCTGCAGTGATAGTGGAGTCAGACACTTTAGGATCATTTAAGCGGTTATTGGATAGGCACATGGAGCACACCAGGATGGTAGGGAGTGGGATAGCTTGATCTTGGTTTCAGATGAAGGTCGGCACAACATCGTGGGCCGAAGGGCCTGTTCTGTGCTGTACTGTTCTATGTTCTATGTTCTATTTCTATCTTATCTATTCCCTTCATAATCTTATATGTTTCTGTAAGATCCCTCCTCATTCTTCTGTGATGTAGGGAGGGAATAGAGGGATACGGTCCAAGTAAGGGCAGAAGGGTTTTTTTTTAGTTTAGTTAGGGCATCATGATCGGCACAGGCTTGGAGGGCCGAAGGGCCTGTTCCTGTGCTGTACGTTTCTTTGTTCTTTGTTTGTTCTTTGTATACAGACAAAGCATACTGTTCATAGAGAAGGAAAGGAGAGAGTGCAGAATGTAGTGTTACAGTCATAGCTAGGATATAGAGAAAGATGTGTGGGTGGGGTTTACGCAGTCACTCTGGCGGCAGGGCCTGTGGAGTCGACGAGGCTGGCTCCATAGTGATCAGAACATCATCTCTAAAGAGTGCCCCGATTAGCACAGGAATCCTACCCGCTTACCTTATAAACCTATCTTCGCCTTGGTGGACGTGACTGGACTTTTAAACTTACCTAATTTACAGCAATTAGTGCTGTTAAAAAAGGGGGTGTGACCTCCTTGCATCCTACTCTGCAGCCTTCGATAGAAGGCTTCAGGAGCATGCCACCCTCCGTAAGTCTCACCCGGCCTGAGTCGGATGGAATGCATGGACTTTGAGGTTGGAACGTGGGAGCGAAGTGGCAATCCGACTCTGATTCCCACTCTGAACTAGTTCAGGCCCATTTTGAGTGAAACACAATGGGATATGTCTGAGAGAGCAGTGAAACCACATTATAGAACTGGAGCTTCTTTCGTTATAAAGATGCTGAAATCATTTGAAGATGACTCGGACATTGCTAGTCGACTGGCAAAACCGCTGGAGATGCTTTTTTTAAATTCATTAGTGGGACATGGGTGTCGCTGGCTGGCCAGCATTTATTGCCCATCCCTAGTTGCCCTTGGAGGGCAGTTGAGAGTCAACCACATTGCTGTGGCTCTGGAGTCACATGTAGGCCAGACCAGATAAGGACGGCAGATTTCCTTCCCTGAAGGATATTAGTGAACCAGATGGGTTTTCCCGACAATCCACAATGGATGGTCATCAGTAGATTCTTAATTCCAGATATTTTTTAATCATCGAATTCAAATTCCCACCATCTGCCATGGCGGGATTCGAACCCGGGTCCCCAGAACATTAGCTGAGTTTCTGGAGTAATAGTCTACCGATAATATCACTAGGCCATCGCCTCCCCCCAAAAATATTGGGAAAGGTACTAGACATTTTTGGGAACACAAACGGAATACTGAAGATGGTGGTAATTGGAAATAAAAGCAGAAAATGCTGGATATACTCAGCAAGTGATGGGGAGGCGATGGCCTAGTGGTATTATCGCTAGATTATTGATGCAGAAACTCAGCTATTGTTCTGGGTTCAAATCCCGTCACGGCAGATGATGGAATTTGAATTCAATAAAAAATACCTGGAATTAAGAATCTACTGATGACCATGAAACAATTGTCGATTGTCAGAAAAACCCCATCTGGTTCACTAATGTCCTTTAGGGAAGGATATCTGCTGTCCTTACCCGGTCTGGCCTACACGTGAATCCAGGGCCACAGTAATGTGGTTGACTCTCAACTGCCCTCTGAACAAGGGCAACTAGGGATAGGCAATAAATGCTAGCCAGCTAGTGATGTCCATGTCCCATGACTAAATAAAAAGTCTGGCAGTATCCATGGAAAGGGAAACAGAGACTTTAAGACTTCAGGTCTCTCTCCACAAATTCTGCTGATTATTTCCAGAACTTTCTGATTTTATTTCATAGAAATAAACCTTCTGTAAATTGTCTTTCGATAGCAATTTTCATGTCTCCGGTTACAAAACAAAAAGTACAAACATATTCATTAATTCTATTCCTCTCTTGGACTTGTCACAACTGCAAGAAGGAAAAGGATAACACTGCATTTATGTGGCACATTTCACATTCGCAACAAGACCAGAACAACCAATTAATTAATTTCGAAGTATAGTTGCTCTGAAATAGGCAAACAGAGCAGCAAAGTTCTGCACAACTGCTTTTAAATGGAGGCAACTAATTATTTTATCTTATTTGACATATGTAGTTGGCAGCCATCTTAAGATTTACGTAGTGGGAAACCGAGGTTAAGGGTCAAATCACTAAAGGTTGAGGTGCCGTGTGTGCATATGGATGTAAATTTAGGGTGTAAATTTAGCACAGTTCTAATACACTTCTATCAAGTGCAATACTTGTCTAAACAAGCAACTGCAATAGAAATGTGTATATTTATTATATACTTATATATATTAAACCCATACTTTGGAATCATAGAATAGAATCATAAAATACCTACAGTGCAGAAGGAGGTCATTTGGCCCCTCGAGTCTGCACCAACTCACTGACAGAGTATTTTACCCAGCCCTCTCCCCCAACTTATGCCTGTAACCCCACGCATTTACCATGGCTAATCCATTTATTCTACACATCTTTAGACACTAAGGGGTAATTTATGCCTGTAACCCCATGCAAGTGGAACTAAGTGGAACTAAACCACTATCAGATTAGCCATGATCTTATTGAATGGCAGGGCAGGCTCGAGGGGCTAGATGGCCTACTCCTGCTCCTATTTCTTATGTTCTTATTTACCATGGCTAATCCACCTATTCTACACATCTTTAGACATTAAGGGGTAATTTAGCATGGCCAATCTACCTAAACTGCACATCTTTGGACTGTGGGAGGAAACTGGAGCACCCGGAGGAAACCCACGCAGACACGGGGAGTACATACAAACTCCACACAGACAGTGACCCAAGCCGGGAATCGAACCCGGGTCCCTGGCATTGTGAGGCAGCAGTGCTAATCACAAAACCGCCGTGCCGCCTTTTATAGGTATGACTCATAATGCTACTGTTAAAAGTCCTGTCTACCATTAAAATTCTTATGGCGCTGTTATCAAGAAAAAGCACCCTCAACCAGCACATCAAAAATAATTCACGTCACTGCTCTTTCTGAGATTTTGCTGGTGTGTATGCTGCTATAACGACAACCACTGCACTTCAAACTAACTGTACGAAAAGCACATTAAGACATCTCTGCGCAAGCTTTCTGATGTGCCAAATTAACACAATTTTTTAATTTCTGCAATTACGAGTGGGCTAGGCAGGGTCATACAGTGCAAAATGAGGCAGAGGTTACATATTGCATCCTGTTCCCTCAGTGTCCCTAGGTCAAAGTCCTGGAACTCCCTTCCTCACAGCACTGTGGGTGCACCTACACCACAAGGGCTGCAGCAGTCCAAGAAAGCAGCTCACCACCACTTTTGCAAGGGCAATCAGAGCAACGCAACGTATACTGGTCTTGCTAGCGATGCTTATAAGAACAAAGAACAGTACAGCACAGGAACAGGCCCTTCGGCCCTCCAAGCCTGCGCCGATCATGATGCCTGCCTTACCTAAAACCGTATGCACTTACAGAGTCCGTATCCTTCCATTCCCATCCTATTCTTGTATTTGTCTGGATGCCCCTTAAATGCAGCTGTCATACCTGCTCCCATCATCTCCCCGGGCAGCGCGTTCCAGACAGTCACCACCCTCTGTGTAAAAAAGCTTGCCTCGCACATCTCCTCTAAACTTTTCCCCATTCACCTTAAACCTATGTCCCCAGTACTTGACTTTTCTACCCGAGGGAAGAGCTTCTGACTATCCACTCTGTCCATGCCACTCATAATCTTGTAAACCTCCATCAGATCACCCCTCAAACTCTGTCGTTCCTGTGAGAATTATGTCCCATGGGTGAATTTTTTTAAAAAGTTGAACGGCCTAAAAATGTTCAATTTCATCTTCAAAGTGTAAATGAGTACCAGAACCAACTATAATACTGCCACAGTTCTCAATGTTCTTTGCTGAAGCCTTGTAGCACTGTTCACAGCCCTTTGTTATGTTCACTCAGAAGGGTAAGGCCTTCTAATAAAAATCTAAATTAAAGTTGTCACTGCTTCAGCAGGAGGTCGCTGACATCAGTAGAGACTATGCTAATAGATACATAAAAATCCTTCAGAAAAGGAACACTATGTCCCCTTGATAATTACTTGCCAGCCCGAAGCCTTCCTGACATGCAGTGTCTGAGGAATCAAATAACTGCAATGAGGCTCAGCACCTATTCCTCTGCCGTACTTTTCTTCCGGATGTAAGTTCCTTTTTTAAAAATTCATTTGTGGGACACGGGTGTCGCTGGCTAGTATTTATTATCCATCCTTAGTTGCCCTTGTCCACAGGGCAGTTGAGAGTCAACCACATTGCTGTGGCTCTGAAGTCACATGTAGGCCAGACCAGGTAAGGATGGCAGATTTCCTTCCCTAAAGGACATTAGTGAACCAGATGGGTTTTTCCGACAATCGACAATGGTTTCATGGTCATCAGTAGATTCTTAATTCCAGATACTTGTTATTGAATTCAAATCCCACCATCTGCTGTGGTGGGATTCGAAATCGGGTTTCCAGAACTTCCAGAATTTCTGGATTAATAGTTTAGCGATAATGCCACGAGGCCATCGCCTTCCCTTGAAAGGAGTGAAAGGTTATGGGGGCAGGAAAGTGAAGGTAAGGTCACAATCAGATCAGCTATTGATCTTATTGAAAGGTGGAGCATGCTCAATGAATTGAATGGCCAAATCGTAGTTTTTAAGATCTTCCCAATCCATGAAATTGTTGCCGTGACAGCCCAAGCTGAAGGATGCACAGAGGCCTCTTATGATCCTCGAGAGGCCAATTATGGGCCACTTCCTGCTGTCACTGGCATTTTACCAGTCTGTCTGGGAGCCCTCCTCTGCATGCCAGACCACCTAGGTCCACCTTGGCAGCCTCCTGCAGATATCGGGGAAGGCAGGGGAGGGGTTTGCCCTTTTGATCAAGTGCTCTGTGGCCCATGACGAGATCCCCCCAGCATTAAGGACCATTCCTCTGGAAACAAATCCCCTGCCCTCACCAGCTACCTCTTCTCTGTGCACCCCCCCACCCCCCCCCCCCCGCCACCCCCCTTCCCACCAAACCCCTCACGGGTGCCTGCCTGACTAGCCCCAGTGACCCTGACCTCCCTTACCTCGGTCTTTTTGAATTGATTAATTGTTGTCACATGTATTAACATACAGTGAAATGTATAGTTTCTTACACGCTATATAGACAGAGCATACCGTTCATAGAGAAGGAAAGTAGAGAGTTCAGAATGTAGTGTTACAGTCATAGCTAGGGTGTAGAGAAAGATCAACTTAATGCAAGGTAAGTCCATTCAGAAGTCTGACAGCAGCAGGGAAGAAGCTGTTCTTGAGTTGGTTGGTACGTAACCTCAGACATTTGTATCTTTTTCCCTAAGGAAGAAGGTGGACGAGAGAATGTCCAGGGTGCGTGGGGTCTTTAATTATGCTGGCTGCTTTGCTAAGGCAGTGGGAAGTGTAGACAGAGTCAATGGATGGGAGGCTGGTTTGGCGATAGTCCGAAGGCCAGGCTGGGTGCAGTCCCGGCAACGGCCATCACTCCCACTGGCGATAGTTGGACTGAAAAGCTACTGGCTGTCCAGTTGCTCAATCACTGAACAATCACTGAAACAACTATATGATGACATCAACAAGTTCCATCCCACCATCAGACTCACCATGGACTACTCTCCGGAATCGCTTGCATTCTTGGACACACGCATCTCCATCAAGGATGGTCACCTCAGCACTTCACTGTATCGCAAGCTCATGGATAACCTCATAATGCTCCACTTCTCCAGCTTCCACCCTAAACACGTTAAAGAAGCCATCCCCTACGGACAAGCCCTCCGTATACACAGGATCTGCTCAGATGAGGAGGATCGCAACAGACACCTCCAGACGCTGAAAGATGCCCTCATAAGAACAGGATATGGCGCTTGACTCGATCGACAGTTCCGACGCGCCACAGCAAAAAACCGCACCGACCTCCTCAGAAGACAAACACGGGACATGGCGGACAGAGTACCCTTCGTCGTCCAGTACTTCCCCGGAGCGGAGAAGCTGCGACATCTTCTCCGGAGCCTTCATCGATGAAGACGAACATCTTGCCAAGGCCATTCCCACCCCCCCATTTCTTGTCTTCAAACAAGCGCACAACCTCAAACAGACCATTGTCCGCAGCAAACTACCCAGCCTTCAGGAGAACAGTGACCACGACATCACACAACCCTGCCACAGCAACCTCTGCAAGACGTGCCGGATCATCGACACGGATGCCATCATCTCACGTGAGAACACCATCCACCATAGAACATGGAACATAGAACATTACAGCGCAGTACAGGCCCTTCGGCCCTCAATGTTGTGCCGACCAGTGAAACCAATCTAAAGCCCATCTAACCTACACTATTCCAATATCATCCATATGTTTATCCAATGACCATTTAAATGCCCTTAATGTTGGTGAGTCCACTGCTGCTGCAGGCAGGGCATTCCACGCCCTTACTACTCTCTGAGTGAAGAACCTACCTCTGACATCTGTCCTATATCTATCACCCCTCAATTTAAAGCTATGTCCTCTCGTGCTAGCTATCACCATCCGAGGAAAAAGGCTCTCACTATCCACCCTATCTAATCCTCTGATCATCTTGTATGCCTCTATTAAGTCACCTCTTAACCTTCTTCTCTCTAACGAAAACAACCTCAAGTCCCTCAGCCTTTCCTCATAAGACCTTCCCACCATACCAGGCAACATCCTAGTAAATCGCCGCTGCACCCTTTCCAATGCTTCCACATCCTTCCTATAATGTGGTGACCAGAACTGTACGCAATACTCCAAGTGCGGCCGCACCAGAGTTTTGTACAGCTGCAACATGACCTCCTGGCTCCGAAACTCAATCACTCCACCAATAAAAGCCAGTACATGGTACATACATTTGCAACTCGGCCAACGTTGTCTACCTGATACACTACAGGAAAGAATGTCCCGAGGCATGGTACATTGGGGAGACCATGCAGACGCTACGACAAGAGATGAATGAACACCATTCGACAATCACATGGCAAGAGTGTTCTCTTCCTGTGGGGGAACACTTCAGCGGTCACGGGCATTCGACCTCTGATCTTTGGGTAAGTGTTCTCCAAGGCGGCCTTTGCGACACACGACAACGCAGAATCGCTGAGCAGAGACTGATAGCCAAGTTCCGCACACATGAGGACGGCCTCAACCAGGATCTTGGGTTCATGTCACACTATCTGTAACCCCCACGACTTGCCTGGGCTTACAAAATCTCACTAACTGTCCTGGCTGGAGACAATACACATCTCTTTAACTTGTGCTTAACCCTCTCTCCACTCACATTGTCTGTACCTTTAAGACTTGATTCCCTGTAAAGACTCGCATTCCAACCATTATTTTGTAAATTGAGTTTGTGTCTTTATATGCCCTGTTTGTGAACAGAACTCCCACTCGCCTGATGAAGGGGCAGCCCTCCGAAAGCTAGTGGCTTGTGCTGCCAGATAAACCTGTTGGATTTTAACCTGGTGTTGTGAGACTTCTTATTGTGTTTACCCCAGTCCAACGCCGGCAACTCCACATCATGTCCAGTTGCTCGGCAGCTCTTGGAGGGTGGGATATCATCTCTTAAAGGGGCAGGGGCCCCGACTCATTAACTGCCTGACTGCCATAGAATCCAGTTGCGTGTCCCAGAAATGAGTTGTCCCCAGCTTTCTAGTCCACCGATACTGCCCCAACTACATTCAGCCTCATTCATTTTGGTGGAAAGGATGGGAAGAACCAACATAGACGTAATTGCACAGTTCCAAAGAGTATGAAGAAACAGAGGTACCTGGGGGTTCATGTGCATCGATATTTGAAGGCAGCAGGACACATTGAGGCTGTAATCAGCAAAGCATATGGGATCTTGGGCCTCATAAATAGACTACTAAAGTAAGGAAGTAAAGCTTTAGTTAGGCCACAACTAAAGGACTACGCTTAGTTCTGGTCACCTTAAATAGGGAAGGATAATGTCAGGAGGAGGGATTTTAGCTACAAGGCTATGTTGCTCTCCTTGGATCACAGGATCACAGGAGGTTTGGGGGAGATTTGATAGAGGTGTATATGATTACGATGGGTTTTCATAAGATCGACATAGAAAAGCTATTCCTGTTAGCTGATTAGCTAGGGGGTATAGTTTAATATTTAGTTAGGTAGGAGATGCAGTCAGGATGTGAGGAAGAACTTATTCTATGTCGCGAGTGGTAATGATTTGGAATTTGGTGCCTTCAAGGCAGTGGAAGCGGAGATAATCAATGAGTGGCACAGTGGTTAGCATTGCTGCCTCACAGCGACAGGGGCCCGGGTTCGATTCCCGGCCTTGGGTCACTGTCTGTGTGGAGTTTGCACGTTCTCCCCGTGTCTGTGTGGGTTTCTTCCGGGTGCTCCGGTTTCCTCCCACAGTCTGAAAGACATGCTGGTTAGGTGCAAGGGCAATGCTAAATTCTCCCTCAGTGTACCCGAACAGGCGCCAGAGTGTGGCGACTAGGGGATTTTCACAGTAACTTCATTGCAGTGTTAATGTAAGCCTACTTGTGACAGTAATAAATAAACTTTAAACTTAAACATAGACTCGATAGGCTGAATAGCCTCCTTAGTGTTAGTGTTAATGACACTAACTGAAAGCCTCACAATCAATGAACTGTAGACATATATGAATGACGCAAAATAAACAAATCAGTCAAATCTGCTAAATTTAGACCATCATTGTTCATTCTGAGCCTCAGCAAAGAGAGCAATTTGTCAAAGAGCAAGACAGAGCAGCCCACTTCATAGGTTCGCCCGCCACAGGATTTAATGGTGCAACTCACTAAGCTTACAGTGACGGCATCTTCCAGTCCCGTGAATCCAGCACAAAGAAAGATTTGTAAAATTGTGTGAACTCCATCAGCTCCAAGCTCTCTTTGAGTCACGCACCATCCTGACTTGCCACTCCTTCATTAATGCTGAGTAAAATTGGGCGGAAAGTACGCTTTATCGATCTTCCAAAATGACAATTGGGATCCCATGTGCAGCATCCAAACCTACTGTGTCATGGATCAGCCGAGCAACAGCAGTAACAAGAATTTAACAAGGCATGATAGGATGTGACCTGCCCGGCAACAGGTAGAAATCTGCCTAGTGACAGACGTAGCCAGCATTCAAAAGACATTCAAAAGATATGATCCGCTCAGTTATGAGATAAGCAGGCATCAGGACAGAACTAGGTGTAAATTGCCCTATTGTTAGGAAACAGCGTATCTAGATGACTGAGATCAGGAGAGGTATACACATGCTAATTTCTAGAGTCATGGAATTTAACAGTAGCCAACAACCAAAGACACAAAATGAAGAAGGAAACAGGAAAAAATTTTAAATTGCCAAGACCCTCAGAAGCAGATAGGCCAGTTTACACTTAGCAGCTGAGAAGCAATTTCACATCTAACAGCCTGAGAGACCAGTCCATAATTCACAACCAAGAGGCTAGTCCTGCATCTAAGTCTTAGAGCTAAGGCAGAGCAGAAATCTTTGTAACGGCAGTTTAAATATCTGGACCAGGGAAAAAAACAATCCCCAGGCTTGATCCTCAGCCTTGTATTGTGTGGTAACTATAAGCTGGTTTTAACCTATAGGTTTATTTAATTTGAATATTTGGGAAGGGGGAAATCTTAAGGAGTTCAGGGATCATAGATTTATTTTGGAACAAGCGGTAATTTCTACACATACTGTGTGTGTGTTTGCTGATTCATATGCTCAGTTGTCTTACCCTACTGTAGTCCTGTTCATGTTTATTTCTCTTTTCTTTAATTTAGTAAGTGGTCTTTAATAATTGTTATACAATGACTGGGCTGGTTACTCTCACTGAGGTTTCACGTGGCTCTTCACCATTCCAAAAACAAAACAATACAAGTTGGGAAACCTTCACAGGCACAGTGGTTAGTACTGCTGCCTCACAGCGCCAGGAACGCAGGTTCAATTCCCGGCTTGGGTCACCGTCTGTGTGGAGTTGGCATGTTCTCCCCGTGTCTGCGTGGGTTTCCTCCAGGTGCTCCGGTTTCCTCCCACAGTCTAAAGCTGTGCGGGTTAGGTGGATTGACCATGCTAAATTGTCCCTTAGTGTCAGGGGGACTAGCTAGGGTAAATGCATGGGGTTGTGGGGATAGGCCTGGGTGGGATTGTTGTCGGTGCAGACTCGATGGGCCGAATGGCCTCCTTCTGCACTGTAGGAATTCTATGAACATCAGGATGCTTCACGACAACTGCCAGAAACAGGTCAGTGCTCCTTTCAGGATGTCATTGGCTGGAGTAAAGGTGGAGTGGTAAGCTTGCCCCTACTGTTTTTGGGGAGCTACTGCTCTGTTTCATAGAACAGTACAGCACAGAACAGGCCCTTCGGCCCACGATGTTTCCACATGGCAGTGTGACTAACTCCTCAAAGTACAATTTTTACAGTGAACACATCCCCTATCATATGGTGGGACACCAACAACATGTTAAGTGGGACACACTATACCATGCCATGGGTAGCTCTGAGGTTCAGTAACCTCCTGGGCTGGCGTGTTTCTTCCTCTCTGCCTACTCCATCAAGCCAAGAGGTTGACCCTAATTCAGCGGGCAGTATCTGAGCAGCAGTATGCACATCTTCAATTGATTGACCCAATCTGCTGAAGTGGAAACACAGAGCTACCTTTACATTAAACAGGTTATAAGGCTAAGCAGTCCCTAAATCAATGGCAAAGCCCTATTGCTCCCAGTGGAGAATGATGATGGACAAATAAGGAACTCATGACAGGAAGGAGTTCAATGAATAACCATGGAGCTGAGTGTACACAAGTACAACTTGCAAAGTCTGCAAGCATCCTTCAGCCAAAGGTGCCGAGAGACCTAAGAGTATGAAATGGCTAACTGGACAAGAGCCATTAGCCAGCTCACCTACAAACAACTCAGTGCATCACAAAGCTGTTTTTGTCTAATAACAGTAACATTCGCGCCACACAAATACCAGGCAGTGGCCATCACCAATAAGAGACACTCTAACCACCGCCCCTTGACATTCAATGGTGTTTCCATCACAGAATCACCCGCTCTCAACATCCTTGAGGTTACCATTGACCAGAAACTCAACTGGACTCACCACATAAACACATTGGCTACAAGAGCAGGAAAACTGTGGCTAGTAACTCACCTCCTGACTCCCCAAAGCCTATCCACCATCTACATTGCACAAGTCAGGAGTGTGATGGAATACTCCCCACTTGCCTGGATGGGTGCAGCTCCAACAACACTCAAGAAGCTTGACGCCATCCAGGACAAAGCAGCCTGCTTGATTGGCACCACATCTACAAACTTCACTCCCTCCACTACCAACGCTCAGTAGCGGCAGTGTGTACTACCTATGGGATGCACTGCAGAAATTCACCAAAGATCCTTAGGCAGCACCTTCCAAACCCACAACCACTTCCATCTAGAGGGACAAGGGCAACAGATACATGGGAACAGCACCACCTGCAACTCCCCCTCCAAGCCACCCATCGTCCTGACTTGGAAACATATCGCCATTCCTTCGCAGACGCTGGGTCAAATTCCTGGAATTCCCTCCCTAAGGGCATTGTGGGTCAACCCACAGCATGTGGACTGCAGCGATTCAAGAAGGCAGCTCACCACCACCTTCTCAAGGGCAACGTGGGATGGGCAATAAATGCTGGCCAGCCAGAGATGCCCGTGTCCCAGGAATTAATAAAAAAAACAACAGGCACAATATTTCCTCTAAATTGTCCTTCACGAAAGAACTACCTGTATGAGATTCTGAATAAATCATTACCCACTGCTGATGTGATAGGACCCTGGCACATTCAATTAGAACATTCAATGTTTAATTTACTCATTCCAGATGTCACATTGTTTTCAATTTTAAACTCTCAACTTTAATAATTGATGTTTTGATTTTAATATAAAAACTCACAGAATGCTTTTGTCGAAAGGATTAATTTTTGCTAAAACATTCTGATTCTCAATGTATAGGTACAAATTAGCTTTCACCTCTTGTAAACTAATGCACTTCAATTACTTCATCACAAAATTTAAAAAAAGTCTTCAATCAGCGCGAATCTGATAACAGCCACATCTACATTCAAATCAATTACATTTTCAGGATTTTCATGCATTAATGAACGGCAGCTAATTAATTAGCCAAAAATGATCGGGACTGACAGTGCCAACAATTCGCAGTTAAAGGGCAAAATATGGTAAGCTAAAACTAAAGTTATTCAGGAACAAGTGAAAACAAAGTAAACAAAAATAAACAAATATATTAAAGCTATACTTCCTGAATAACATGTTGTGAGATATGCGTGTATGAGGAGATACATAACATTAGGGGAACAGTGCCAAAATTATTAATATATCCATCCCCATTTTTAATCTGTACAGTTGCGATAACAGAATTTGGCGAACATTTGTTATAGGCATGGAATATATAAAATGCATAGGACAAGCCCAAGCATTTCTTCATGGCTTCATGCTTCAGAAATGCAGTTTTCTCTATGGCAATGGGGGTGAAATTCAGCATGCAAGATAGCACCAAAGGGTTGTAACACATTGACTGATCATTCTTCATATAATTTGCTTATCTCTTCAATTGATTTCATTGGGCAAATGTTCTAGTTTCCGACTACCCTCCCGTCCCCAACCACCCCCCTCCAACTATCCTCCCGACTCCTCGACTACCCCAAACCACCCGACTCCCCAACTAACCACCCCGCCCACCAGATTACTGTCCCGGCCCACCCAACTGCCCCACCCGAACATTCCCCCAACCTGGTCCAACTACTCCCCCAACCTACTCACCCAACTAACCCTTGGCCAATTACATACCTACTTACTTACCCATATACCACCCTACCACTGCCCACCTACCACCTACCACTGCCCACTTACCCACCTACCACTGTCCACTCACCCACATACCATTGCCCACTCACCCACCTACTCATTCACTGACTCACCCATTCACCCATTCACTAACATTCAGACTGGACATTTAAACTTACAGCAGCTGGTGCTGTAAAAAGGGAGCATGTCTTGTCATCCCCTAACTCTACTATGAGCTGATGACGTTCCCTGTGGGATGCTACACTCTGCACATTTGGGACAGCTGGATTTGGAAGACCAGGGGATAAATGCGGAGCAGCACTGGCAGAGTGGTGCAGTCGTTAGAACTGCTACCTCACAGCACTAGAGACCTGGGTTCAATTCCAGGCTCGGGTCACTATCTGTGTGGAGTTTGCACGTTCTCCCCGTGCTTGTGTGGGTTTCCTCCGGGTGATCCAGTTTCCTCCCAAAGTTGAAAGATATGCAGGTTAGGTTGATTGGCCATGCTAAATTGGCGCTTAGTGTCAGGGAGATTAGCGGGGTAAATGTGCAGGGTTATGGGAATAGGGCCTGGGTGGGATTGTGGTCGGTACGGACTTGATGGGCTGAATGGCCTCCTTCTGTACTGTAGGGATTCTATGAAGAAATATCAGGACGTGGTAGTCAATGCGTTCCTGAGAATAAGACTAAGCTGCTGATGGAGACATAGGAACAGGAGAAGGCCATTCAGCCCATCAAGCGTGTTCCGCCATTCATTATGATCTTGATTGAACGGACATTTCAGTGCCTTTTACCCACACTATACCCATAACTGGGTATTCCTCACATAGCTTATGTGAGGAATAAAAGAATGACCAGGGTGAGGTTAGGGCCGGTCAAGGACAGTAGTGGGAACTTGTGTATGGAGTCAGTAGAGATAGGCGAGGTGATGAATGAATACTTTTCTTCAGTGTTCACCAAGGGGAGGGGCCATGTTTTTGAGGAAGAGAAGGTGTTACAGGCTAATAGGCTGGAGGAAATAGATGTTCGGAGGGAGGATGTACTGGCAGTTTTGAATAAACTGAAGGTCGATAAGTCCCCTGGGCCTGATGAAATGTATCCTAGGATTCTTTGGGAGGCAAGGGATGAGATTGCAGAGCCTTTGGCTTTGATCTTTGGCTCCTCGCTGTCCACGGGGATGGTGCCAGAGGACTGGAGAATGGCGAATGTTGTTCCTCTGTTTAAGAAAGGGAATAGAAATGACCCTGGTAATTATAGACCGGTTAGTCTTACTTCGGTGGTTGGTAAATTGATGGAAAAGGTCCTTAGGAATAGGATTTACGACCATTTAGAAAGATGCGGATTAATCCGGGATAGTCAGCACGGATTCGTGAAGGGCAAGTCGTGCCTCACAAACTTGATTGAATTTTTTGAGGAGGTAACTAAGTGTGTTGATGAAGGTAGGGCAGTTGATGTCATATACATGGATTTTAGTAAGGCGTTTGATAAGGTCCCCCATGGTCGGCTTATGATGGAAGTTAGAGGTTTAGATAGGGTGGATAGTGATAGCCTTTTTCCTCTGATGGAGAAATCCAGCACGAGGGGGCATGGCTTTAAATTGAGGGGGGGTAGTTATAGAACCGATGTCAGGGGTAGGTTCTTTACCCAGAGGGTGGTGAGGGATTGGAATGCCCTGCCAGCATCAGTAGTAAATGCGCCTAGTTTGGGGGCATTTAAGAGATCCGTAGATAGGTTCATGGACGAAAAGAAACTGGTTTAGGTTGGAGGGTCACAGTTTTTTTTTTAACTGGTCGGTGCTACATCGTGGGCCGAAGGGCCTGTTCTGCGCTGTAATGTTCTATGTTCTTCTATGTTCTAAAGTAAGGAGGTGTGGGATAGAGGGAAAGTTGGCCGATTGGATAGGTAACTGACTGTCTGATCGAAGACAGAGGGTGGTGGTCGATGGAAAATTTTCGGATTGGAGGCAGGTTGCTAGCGAGTGCCGCAGGGATCGGTGCTTGGTCCTCTGCTCTTTGTGATTTTTATTAATGACTTAGAGGAGGGGGCTGAAGGGTGGATCAGTAAATTTGCTGATGACACCAAGATTGGTGGAGTAGTGGATGAGGTGGAGGGCTGTTGTAGGCTGCAAAGAGACATAGATAGGATGCAAAGCTGGGCTGAAAAATGGCAAATGGAGTTTAGCCCTGATAAATGTGAGGTGATTCATTTTGGTAGGACTAATTTAAATGTGGATTACAGGGTCAAAGTTAGGGTTCTGAAGACTGTGGAGGAACAGAGAGATCTTGGGGTTCATATCCACAGATCTCTAAAGGTTGCCACTCAAGTGGATAGAGCTGTGAAGAAGGCCTATAGTGTGTTAGCTTTTATTAACAGGGGGTTGGAGTTTAAGAGCCGTGGGGTTATGCTGCAACTGTACAGGACCTTGATGAGACCACATTTGGAATATTGTGTGCAGTTCTGGCCACCTCACTATAAGAAGGATGTGGAAGCGCTGGAAAGAGTGCAGAGGAGATTTACCAGGATGCTGCCTGGTTTGGAGGGTAGGTCTTATGAGGAAAGGTTGAGGGAGCTAGGGCTGTTCTCTCTGGAGCGGAGGAGGCTGAGGGGAGACTTAATAGAGGTTTATAAAATAATGAAGGGGATAGATAGAGTGAACGTTCAAAGACTATTTCCTCGGGTGGATGGAGCTATTACAAGGGGGCATAACTATAGGGTTTGTGGTGGGAGATACAGGAAGGATATCAGAGGTAGGTTCTTTACGCAGAGAGTGGTTGGGGTGTGGAATGGACTGCCTGCAGTGATAGTGGAGGCAGACACTTTAGGAACATTTAAGCGGTTATTGGATAGGCACATGGAGCACACCAGGATGATAGGGAGTGCCATGTTCTTGTCCACTCACTAAGTTTATCCAAATCTTCCTTGTCATCGCTTCACATCTTCCTCACAACACACATTCCCACCTAGCTTTGTATCATCTGCGAACTTGGAAATACTACATTTGGTCCCCACATCCAAACCTTTGATGTATATTGTGGACAGCTGGGGCCCCAAGTACTGATCCTTATGGTACCCCACTAGCCACAGCCTGCCATCCTGATAAAGCTCGGCACAACATCGTGGGCCGAAGGGCCTGTTCTGTGCTGTACTGTTCTATGTTCTATAACCCTTCATGTTGTTGTTGATCATAAATCTATCAATCTCTACCTTAAACATTCTCAATAACTCTCTGGGTAGAAAATTATTTTGAAAGTCTGTTCATTCTTTAAAACTCTAGAGAATACAGGCCCACTTTATCCAATCTCCCTTCATAAAACAGTCCCGCCAGCCCGGAACAAGTCATTGCACTCCCTCTTTGGCAATAAAACCCTTTCTGAGGTAAGGAGACCAAAACTGCACATAGTACTCCAGGGGTGCCCTAACCAAGCTTCTATACAATCGAAGCAAGACCTCAACTATTCCTGTACTCAAATGCTCTGCAATAAAGGCTGACAGCTTCCTAATAGCTTGCTGCACCTGCATGCTAGCCTACAGTTACTTTTGGACAAGGGCACCTAGATCTCTTTGTACATCTACATTTTCCAATTTAATACCATTTAGAAAATACTCTGTACATCTGTTCCTTCTACCAAAGTGAATTACCTCATATTTTAATTATATTCCATCTGCCATGTTCTTGTCCACTCACTAAGTTTATCCAAATCTTCCTTGTCATCGCTTCACATCTTCCTCACAACACACATTCCCACCTAGCTTTGTATCATCTGCGAACTTGGAAATACTACATTTGGTCCCCACATCCAAACCTTTGATGTATATTGTGGACAGCTGGGGCCCCAAGTACTGATCCTTATGGTACCCCACTAGCCACAGCCTGCCATCCTGAGAATGACTCATTTATTCCTGCTCTGTTTTCTGTCTGTTAGCCAATCTTCAATCCATGCTGCCTATCCCATTTTATTTTGCTAATCAACCTCCTGTGCAGGTTAGGTGGTTTGTCCATGCTAAATTGCCCCTTAGTGCCAGGGGATTAGCAGGGTAAATATGTGGGGTTACGGGGAAAGGGCCTGGGTGGAATTGCTGTTGGTGCAGACTGATGGGCTGAATGGCCTCCTTCTGCACTGTAAGGTTTCTATGATTCTATAAACCTCAGCCGGTACGGGAATTGAACCCATGCTGTTGGTATCATTCTGTATCACTAAAGCCGTCCAGCCACCTGAGCCAAACCGGCCCCCTTAAAAAGGGAGGACAAAATGCATACAACAAGAACCATACGCTCACAAATTCACCAAGAAGGCTGCAACCTAATTTTTTTAACTGTTGGCTGTTCGCCAATAGCACGGAACAACCTGATTTCTGCCATTATCCACAAGCCTGATAAGCAAGCTAAAGTTCTGACAAAAAAGTAAGTGTGAGTGGGTAGTTGGCGCGGTGTAAGGATTTGAATTTCAAATTAGATTTTAATTATACATTGTTAGTCTGTCATTTTTATCAAAAAAAAGCTGGAATCATGTTAAGCCCCAGCACTCACAGTAAATGAGGTTCCGAACACTGATACATACTGCAGTTTGAAATCATCGCTGGACTAAGGTGTTTAGGGTTCGTCATCTCTTGAGTACACTGGGGATGAGCAGTAACCAGAACCAGAATTTTAATTTGCAATATCATCAGAATGTGCCGCAGAACACACACATACTTGCTCACTAATCTATGGGCGTTTTGTGAATCATGCAACCTCCAGGCAACAATTGCACTCAGTAAGCCAAAAAATCAATTTTGAAGGCAGCTTTTCTATCACTTATGGAATCACAAATCCTTACATTCATTACTGGCAGATTAAAATGGCCAAGGATGTAAAAATTCAGCTCCCCGATAGGTCGCCCACTTGAAATCATAGAATCCCTACAGTGCAGAAGGGGGCCATTCGGCCCATCGAGTCTGCACCGACTACAATCTCACCCAGGTCCTATTCCCATAACCCCACATATTTACCCTGCTAATCCCCCGACACTAAGATCAATTCAGCATGGCCAAGTAACCTAACCCGCACATCTTTGGGCTGTGGGAGGAAACCAGAGCACCCGGAGGCAGTCAATAATGAGTCATACAGACATGGGAAGCCAAGTATCTAATTCCAAGCCTTTACTGCGATTGCTGATCTTAGCTGAGTAGCAGATGCTCCACCTGGGAATCAGCTTCCGGCGTTAGATGGGGAGAATCATCCCTAATCCCATGGTTGCCAATCCTGATCGCCAACTAGCGATGGCTGCAGGCAAATGGCCACGTGTTAATTTTGGAAGAGAGGAAATATGGCACTTGGGTATCATACTGCCCACAGTGAGGTGTATCTACTATCTTAGTCTCTGGGCATTTGGTCATAATACTGAAAGGTAACCCGCACCCATGGAACTATCACACTAAAATCTGAGTCTTCAAGAAACTGGGAATGAAAAATTACTGACAAAGTTGTGAAGTGTCACAAACGATGAATTCTATAAGACAATTAGGTTTTAAATAATCCCTTTAATTTGAGGTAAGACAGAATGTTTTGAAAAAAAGGGGCGGGTGGGTGAGGGTGAATTCTTGATAAACACCCCTCTTCGGAGAAATGCCCATGTGATCTGGTTGCTATGGGGAGAGAAATTCAAAAGGAAACTCACTGAAGTGTCAAGTGGCATAGGTATCACACATATCCCACAGTGAAAGAGACACAGGAACAAAGCACTTGCAGCTGTGGGGAACCTTTCTTTGTGCAAACAACCTAAAATGATACTTTCAAGAGCTTGTTTTCTGTTCCAAAGAAAGTGATCGGAACAAATGGGGCCCTTGAAAATTTAAGGCACAAGCAGTCATCGAGGTTTGACTGGCTGGTGATGTTTGTATCCTCGGAAACACAGGTGGAATGGAATAATTGTGGAAGTTTCGACCTGGCATGGCAGAGATGTAAACCTCTACTGGAGAGCTGTGAGTGACTGCGCGACTGCTCCTTTAATGCTGCATATCTCTCATAAGCATGGTGCATAGTAAAAGGGTATCATAAGACATATAGTTCATAGAATCATAGAATCTACAGCACAGAGACAGGCCTTCCAGCCTAAACTGACTAAAATGCCCATCTAAGCTAACCCCATTTGCCTGCATTTGGCCCATATCCCTCTAACTCTTTCCTATCCATGTACTTGTCCAAATGCCTGTTAAATGTTGTCAATGTCCCTGCCTCAACCACTTCCTCCGGCAGCTCATTCCACACCCATACCACCCTCTGTGTAAAAAAGTTGCTCCTCACGTTCCCATGAATTCTTTCCCCTCTTCCCTTAAACCTATGCCCTCTAGTTCTCAATTCTCCAACCCTGGGAAAAAGACTGAGTGCACTCACCCTATCCATGCCTCTCATGATCTTATACACCTCTATAAGATCACCCCTCAGTTTCCTACGCTCCAAAGAAAAAAGTCGTAGTCTGTCCAATCTCTCCCTACAACTCAGTCCCTTGAGTCCTTGCAGCATCCTTGTAAATCTCTTCTGCACTCTCTCCAGTTTAGTAACATCTTTCCTATAGCAAGGTGACCAAAAGTGAACACAATACTCCAGATGCAGCCTCACCAACGTCCTGTACAACTGCAACATTTCTTCCCAACTTCTATACTCAATGCCCTGACTGATGAAGACCCGCATGCCAAAAGCCTTCTTCACTGCCCTATCTACATGTGACTCCACCTTTAGAGAACCGTGCACCTGAACTCCAAGGTCCATCTGTTCCACGATACTCCCTAAAGTCCTACCATTCACTGTGAAAGTCCTACCTTGATTGACTTTCCAAAATGCAACACCTCACACTTATCTGTATTGAACTCCATTTGCCATTTCTCTACCCACTGCAGATCAAGATCCTGCCGCAATTTTTGATAACCTTCCTCACTGTCTACAATTCCACCTATGTTGTTGCATTAGTTAATGTGAAAGTCCTTTTCTTTAGTTTGAGGTATTAGTTGCTTGTTAATTAATGCTTGATCTGTGTTGATTTTAGTTTGTTACAATAAAAAAATCTTAAAAAGTGAAATCCTGATAGTTTATTACCATTAGTTGCTTGGGAAATTCATCTCTTTTAACAAGTTATTAGTCTCTACAGGGATCATAACAGAAGACATCAATAACCATATGCAGGATTATTGCTGAAAAAAAAGACATGTCTAAGCTTTTTGTCTTGCACTCATCAGGACACTTTGCCAGAATATCAATATAAGGATTAAACAACAATTTATACTGTTCGAGAAGAGAATGCCGATTGATTGCTAAGTGGACTAGGTGCATTAAAGCCATCCTGTGGGATAATGGCTACTCTGATCAGATCATTTCAGAGTGTATATTGCGCAAACTCATGAACAGGCCACTTAAGGTCATCACCTTTGGCCCTGAAAAGTTTTCCAGTCTACCTCAGATTACCTTGGACGGTCAAGATATCTCAAAAATTGAAACAAGAGATGAAGCTAGCTGTTTCACATTGCTACCGTGCAGTAGCAATACAAGTGATATTCACCATGGACAAGATGTTGCCATCAAGAAGAAAGATATTCTGACTATCACACAGTTGAGTAATGTGGTATATGAATTTCAGTGCAGTGTGATGCTAGGTATGTAGGCCGTATGTCCCAAAGACTGGTGGATTGTATCAAACAGCATGTCCCTGCCACTGTTTGCAATGGACATGGTGCAGACCATTCTCAACCAGCTCTTGCTTGTAACATACAAAGCAGTGTCCAACATTAGGTGTGATTCCGAGATTGGACAACATTTAATAATTCACAGTGTGCTAAGAATTATGATGAAAACCAATGTAAGATTGTCAGTCATGCTCGCAGTGCACATTTGCATGCACTGGAAGCTACATATATTAATACACAAGGCCCTATTCCATACAGACAGAAAGAACAGGCATACATTGCACCTGTTGCAGCTAAACAAAGTAAGTGACAGCCATTTGCTGACTCATTCCTCAGGGCAATGCCTTGAGCAGTCAGGGTCAAGATGCTTGTTTTAAATTTCAAATAATGCTTGGCAGTTAACTGTCAATCACCATCAGCTTGTGCATTCTCCATGGCATGCCTCTATCAACCAATCAGCACTCTCTCCTCATACAGTATGAATTTATTATTTCCCCTTCTATTACTGTTCTTGTGAAGTGTCCTGATGACATGTGAAGCTTCGACATGTCTCTTTTTTCAGCAATACTTAAGTTCTGTACTGCCAAACGACTATATTTATGATTCTTCAATCTTTCCCAAATACAACCCCTGACCCATTTTATTTTCAGTAAGAAGTTTAACAACACCAGGTTAAAGTCCAACAGGTTATTTTATTTTGTCAACCCTTCAACACTTAACAAATTGCTTGTAAAGGATGCATTGATGTTATATGTTAATTGGCAAAAAGATAATTCAATTCTGACTGAAATACTGTACATGATGAAGAAAAATGTTAGACAGCATTGAACAGCACTGTGGCACAGTGGTTAGTATTGCTGCCTCACAGCGCCAGGGACCCGGGTTCAATTCCAGCCACAGGTTACTGTCTGTGTGGAGTTTGCACCTTCTCTCCGTGGGTTTCCTCCAGGTGCTCCAGTTCCCTCCTACAGTCCAAAGATGTGCAGAGGTTAGGTGGATTGGCCATGCTGAATTGCCCCCTGGGGAGGAATTTTTCGGCTGTACACACCCCAAAGACCAGAAAATCCCACCCCAGATTAACGGACCTTTACATGGTCCTGTCCCGCCTGCTACGAGTCCCATGGCAGGCAGGATGGCAAAATTCCGCCCTTAGTGTCAGAGGGATTAGCAGGGTAAATATGTGGCTACGGGGATAGGGTCTGAGTTGGATTGTTGTTGGTGCAGGATTGATGGGCTGAAAGGCCTCCTTTTGTACTGTTGGGATTCCATTCGAACAGAAGCTTGTTGGAATGGCAAATATCAGTATTCTAAAGACACAACCATCTCCACTGCCATCCTGGTTCACTGATTTAAAAAAAAAACTGTTTCTGAAAATATGTTGAAATAGCATTTTTTTTCTGCATTAACTATCAAAAATAAAATAAAGAATTATATTCAAAATAACATGACTATATTCAAACGTTGAAATGTCCTTTCATATCTTTTGCAATCTTCATTAAAGTTGTTACTTCAAAGGCTTACTGATGTAGGAGTTCCACTGAATATTTTTACCCCAAGTTACAGTGTTGGATCAATTGGTACATTCTGAGCATGCACCATTTGCTGAATTAGGATGCAGTTTGTGTACCAGCCACAGCTGAAGGGCATAAGGATGTGTTCCCTGATCCTGTAGGGATTTGAGAGTATCTTTGCTTATTCCTCATAGACACTGGAGATTGAATTTTCAAAGCTTCATTTCAAGCGAGTGAATGACATTTAATAAAAAATGCTCTCTTGTATTAAGGAAAGCGCAGAAAGCTGAGAGAGAGAGAGAGTACCCATGAATAGCAAGACCTCTGATCTCAGGTTGTTTCCTCAAGCATATTTCAGACTTACAGAAGTGTTAGCTTTTATTACAAAACCTATGAAAGCGCCCAAATGCTAAGCATTTGAACGTTTCATTATTACTACGTTTATTTATAGTCTTTTAAGGAAAAAACATCCATAAACCACAACCGATATAAAATGCCCCTTGGCGCTTCACAGGAGCACAATAAAAGGAAAGGAGATATCGAACTACACAGGGTGATATTACAGCAAGTGATCCTAAGCTTGGTTGAAAAGAGAGGTTTTATGGAGTGTCTTAAAGGAGGAATGTAAGGTGGAAAGATTTGGGCGGGGAATTCTGGACCGCAGGGTCTCGTCATTGTATGTATGGCCACCAATGATGCACTGGTTGAAATTGCAGTTGCTCCAGAGGTGAGAATCAGAAGAGGACAGGTATCTCAGAGAGCTGTGGGTTTGAAGCACTTTAGAATCCCTACATTGTAGAAGAAGGCCATTTGGCCCATCGAGCCTGCACCGGCGACAGTCCCACCCAGGCCCGAACCATGTAACCTCACATATTTACCCTGTTAATTCCCCTGATACTAAGGGGCAGTTTGGCATGGCCAATCAACCTAACCCACACATCTTCGGAGTGTGGGAGGAAACCAGAGCACCTGGGGGAAACCCACACAGACACGGGGAGAACGTGCAAACCACACAGGCACCCGAGGCCGGAATTGAACCCGGCGGTGTGAGGCAGCAGTACTAACCACTGTGTCTCCCCCAGTAACTCAGTGGTTAGCACTGCTGCCTCACAGCGTGAAGACACTTTACAAAGATAGGGAGGGATGGTGCCAGAGAGATTTGAAAACAAGGTTGGCAATGGTAAATTCAAGACGTTGTTTAACTGGGAGTCAATGTAGGTCAATAAACACGGGGTGTGTGTGAACAACAACTAATTTTTATATAGCGCATTTAATGGAGGAAACATCTCAAGGTGTTTCACAGGAGCAGAAACAGACAAGAATTTGATGTCAAGCCAAAGGAGGAGATAACTTTAGGGAGCATAACTAGAAAGTTGCTTATCGTGTTAGATTTCAAAGTGAGTCTTAAAGCATGACTTTAACCTGGTGTTGTGAGACTTCTTACTGTGTTTACCCCAGTCCAACCATCTCCACATCATGGAAAGAGTTAGGGACATAATACTAGAATTTAGAGCTTTGGAGAGGAGGCGGTGATGTAGTAGATCACTGGATTAGTATTCCAGAGACCCCGAGCAAGATCTGGGGACCTGGGTTCAAATCCCACCACGGCAGATGGTGAACTTTGAATTCAATAAAAAAGTCTGGAATTAAAAGACTAATGATAACCATGAAACTATTGTCAATTGTCGTAAAAACCCATCTGGTTTACTAATGCCCTTTAGGGAAGGAAAGCTGCCATCCTTACCTGGTCCGGCCTACGTGTGACTCCAGAGCCACAGCAATGTGGTTGACTATCAACTGTACTCTGAAATGGAGGGCAGATAGGAATGGGCAATAAATGCTGGCCCAGCCAGCGACACCGATGTCCCATAAATGAATTTTTAAAAGGTCTGGTTTCCAAGGCTGGATGAAGGGAATGGGGGAGCTGCATGAGAGGCCAGAGTTGGTGGAACCAAAGAGTTTAGAGAGAGTTGGGGGAGGCTTCAGAAATTGGGTGAGCATGGGTGCAAAGGGATTTGAAAATGGGGATATGAGTTTTAAACTTGAGGGATTGCTGCACTGGGAATCAATACAGGTCAGCGAGCACAGGTGTTACAGGCGAATGGGACATGGTGTGCATTAGGATATGGGAAGCACGGTTTTGGATCAGTTTAAGTTTATAGAGGGTGGAAGATCAAATCATAGTATCTACAGTGCAGAAGGAGGCCATTTGGCCCATCGAGCCGAAACCAACAATAATCCCACCAGGTCCGTTCCTCTGTCTGTAACCCCACAGATTTACCCTCCTGATCCCACTGACATTAAGGGGCAATTTATCATGGCCAATCAACCTAACCCACGCATCTTTTGGTGGCCAAACTGTAACGTATTTGAAGAGTTGGGTTTGGCAGCAGCAAAAGCAAATGAGCAAAGGCAGAGATGGAGATGGGCGATGTAATGGATGATGAAAGTTGGTGGTCCTCATGATGAAGTGGATATAACGTTGGAAACTCAGCTCATGGTCAGATGAAGAATAGTGTGGTGAAGTTGAAAATGCATTAATAGTAAACTCAAAGGTACTTTTTTTTGCTCCTTTGTTCTTGGCACAGAATATGAGTGGGTATTGGCAATTGTGCCCCCAAGTGCTTCCAGTCCATGGAACCACCCTCCCTGAAGGATTCCCATTTGAGAAGCACCGGACCTTGGGTCCTTTCCTAATGCTCCTAAATCTCAGGGCTCTCTCTCTCGTTTTCTCTCTCTCTCTCTCCCTCTGCACCCCCCCTCCCCCCATGTTGTTAAATCTATGTTCCTGGTAATAGCATGCCCATTCTTATAGAATTCTTAAAGTCACCAGGAAAGGCACGGTGGCACAGTGGTTAACACTACTGCCTCACAGCACCAGGGACCCGGGTGCGAATCCCGCTTGGGTCACTGTCTATGTGGAGTCTGCACGTTCTCCCCGTGTCTGCGTCGGTTTCCTCCGGGTGCTCCGGTTTCCTCCCACAGTCCGATGATGTGCAGGTTAGGTTGCTTGGCCATGCTAAACCGACCCTAGTGTCAGGGGGTTTAGCAGGGTAAATATATGGGGTTACAGGGATCGGGTGGGATTGTTGTCGGTGCAGTCTCAATGGGCAGAATGGCCTCCTTCTGCATTGTAGGGATTCTATGATTCTCTTCTACGAAACAATGAAAAGCATCTTGGAAGACATGTTGGTCCACACTGTGCATACGGTATTATACACATGATTCAAGATACGTTCTATTTTGCTTCATCCTTTATTTCCCTACCTCCAAAGGCCTATCTATATTATGACAAGGGTTGCATGTGCTCATTATCGTTATGTGATCGTACTGATCAGTTAGGTGAAGCCGCATGAGAAGCAGCAACTCAGTTGGAGAGAATATGATAAATAATACTAATCCTAGCAAAAACCCAACAGCAGTCTTTGGATTTGGGATTATATGCAATTTCACTCCTTAAAAATCACTTCTAATTGCAAGAATTAACATTAAAACCAAATCAGAAACTAAGCAAACTCATGGGAAGCCTTTTCAGGTCACATAAATGCTGAAATAAAGAGAGCAGGTCTTCAACAGAACCCTTTATTAATGCACTAATCCCTCAGAATTACTGGTAGCAATATTAGTCCGAGCCACTCTAGACCGCATCTCCTCTCTCATCCGTGCTTATTACAACAGCTCACCGATGGTCTCATTTTCCCTCACACCCACCCGAACTGATCCCGACCAGGTACACACATTGGTTGCCATCTTGTGGCCCTTTGAGAAAAGGACAAAGCAAATCATCAAGGGAGCATGTTGTGAGAGGTAAGGTTTAGGGGGCGCGCATGAGAGCGAGAGGGGACACGGGAAAGGAGAAGCTCAGAGAGAGAAAGGAGTTAAATAAAGATAAAATTCGAAAAATGATGAAGCAAATTGAGATACAGGCACGAGAAACTGAGTGAAAGCAACAGAGAGAGAGAGAGAGGAAGGCAAAAGACAAAGTTGATCAGTGTTTGAGGGGAGAGTTTTAAAAATAGGTTTTTCTTTCCCTTTGAGAGCAGTTACTTTCATTTTTAAAACCTGTAGCATCTTCCCTGAAAGCATGTCTGAGAGTTGAGACATTTAGTGCCCTGATACTTAAGAGGAGCCGGATAGATTAAAAGCAGAAAGTCCTCCTGATGTCATTACTGAAAGGGTACAGCCGGGGATATAAAAATACCTTCAAAGTTGTCCTGAAAGAAACATCTTTGAAGGCAGAAAGCTTCGGCTCAGGGCCACAGCTGCCAGAGACACTTAAATCAAAAAGCAAAAGCTTACAGGTGTCCTTTTGCAGAATATGTGAAATCAAAAGAAGTCCAAATGTTGTGAAGAAAAAGCCATTATATAAACTGTAGGCTGGGAATAGAGGGGTATGGTTCCCGGAAGGGTAGGGGGTTTTAATTCAGGTGGGCAGCATGGTCGGTGCAGGCTTAGAGAGCCAAAGGGCCTGTTCCTCTGCTGTAACTCACAAACTAGGCAGCCTGCTAGGATGTTAAGATTAATTATCTGCTTGTAATAATGATTTATTTGTGCTAATATGAGTGTGGTTCCCTTTGTTGTTGGCACTTCATTTCGAATGTAAAACGGCGTCCATTGAACATATTATTTCTTTATTGACTTTATTCCTTGGAACGTAGGAGAATGAGGGGTGACCTTATTGAGGTGTACAAAATCAGTACACTACCAGCCACAGATTACTCTTCCCTGCAGGGGCAAGAGAGCGGGAGAGATGGCTGTGGCTGGTAGTGTACCAGTGATGGTGTATCCCTTTACAGGCCCAGATTGGTCCTTCTCCAGTGTCTCCTCTGGACTTGTACTGATCTTGTAGCTGGTTTTCATGCGGATCCACTGTGGAATCGGCCGGTTCTGCTTCATCTTCTTAGCGAGGAATCGCTTCATCCTGAAGGTTTTGTGGGATGGCATGGCCGTACGTCCACTCCGGCAGGAGGGATTCGTTCCTCCGGTGGGGAGGAGGGAGCGCCCGCAGAGTGGTGGCGGACCCCCCTGCTCACTCCCTCCCCACCGATCGGCCACAGACTGGCAGCGGACCGCCCCCCGCCCCCCCGACCAGAGGATGGTCTGGGTCAGAGAGCCGTTGGAGGCTCTGACCCCGCTCTTCGGAAGCTGCAGCGATGACTTCAGACTTTTATTTTGCAGGTCGCTTACAGCGCGGATCCGGATCGGGCCAGAAGGTTGGACGTTGATTGGGAGAGGATGTTGATTGGGACGTTGATTGGGAGAGGATGTTCGAGGGTAAGTCCGCGTCTGGCATGTGGGAGTCTTTTAAGGAACAATTGGTAAGGCTGCAGGATAGGCATGTGCCTCTAAAAAGGAAAGATAGGAAAGGTAGGATTCGAGAGCCGTGGATAACCAGGGAAATTGAGAATCTGATTAAAATGAAAAGGGAGGCGGACGTTAAGTCCAGGCAACATAAAACAGATGGAGCTCTGGAGGAATACAGCAAGAGTAGGAAAGAACTCAAACGGGGAGTTAGAAGGGCAAAAAGAGGTCACGAGATGTCCTTGGCAGGCAGGATTAAGGAGAATCCTAAGGCATTCTATTCATAGGTTAGGAACAAAAGAGTTGTCAGGGAGAAAATCGGACCTCTCAGGGACAAAGGAGGGGAAATATGCTTATAACCCAAGGGAATAGGGGAGATCCTAAATGAATACTTTGCATCGGTATTCACGAAGGAGAGGGACGTGTTAACCGGGAGTGTCTCGGAGGGGGGTGTTGACCCGTGAGAGAAAAACTCCATTCCAAGGGAGGAAGTGTTAGGTTTCTTAGGGAACATTAAAACTGACAAAGCCCCAGGGCCTGATGGCATTTATCCTAGACTGCTCAGGGAGACGAGAGATGAAATTGCTGGGCCTCTGACGGAAATCTTTGTCGCTTCTTTGGACACAGGTGAGGTCCCTGAGGATTGGAAGATAGTGAATGTGGTTCCGTTGTTTAAGAAGGGTAGCAGGGATAACCCGGGAAATTATAGGTTGGTGAGCTTGACATCCGTGGTAGGGAAGTTGCTGGAGAGGATTCTTAGAGACAGGATGTATGTGCATTTAGAATGGAACAATCTCATTAGTGACAGACAGCATGGTTTTGTAAGAGGGAGGTCGTGCCTTACAAATTTGGTGGAGTTTTTTGAGGAAGTGACAAAAACGGTTGACGAAGGAAGGGCCGTAGATGTCGTCTATGTGGATTTCAGTAAGGCATTTGACAAAGTCCCACATGGCAGGTTGGTTAAGAAGGTTAAGGCTCATGGGATACAAGGAGAAGTGGCTAGATGGGTGGAGAACTGACTTGGCCATAGGAGACAGAGGGTAGCGGTCGAAGGGTCTTTTTCCAGCTGGAGATCTGTGACCAGTGGTGTTCCGTAGGGCTCTGTACTGGGACCTCTGCTATTTGTGATATATATAAATGATTTGGAAGAAGGTGTAACTGGTGTTATCAGCAAGTTTGCGGATGACACGAAGATGGCTGGACTTGCGGATAGCGATGAGCATTGTCGGGCAATACAGCAGGATATAGATAGGCTGGAAAATTGAGCGGAGAGGTGGCAGATGGAATTTAATCCAGATAAATGCGAAGTGATGCATTTTGGAAGAAATAATGTAGGGAGGAGTTATACAATAAATGGCAGAGTCATCACGAGTATAGAAACACAGAGGGACCTAGGTGTGCAAGTCCACAAATCCTTGAAGGTGGCAACACAGGTGGAGAAGGTGGTGAAGAAGGCATATGGTACGCTTGCCTTTATAGGACGGGGTATAGAGTATAAAAGCTGGAGTCTGATGATGCAGCTGTATAGAACGCTGGTTAGGCCACATTTGGAGTACTGCGTCCAGTTCTGGTCGCCGCACTACCAGAAGGACGTGGAGGCATTAGAGAGAATGCAGAGAAGGTTTACCAGGATGTTGCCTGGTATGGAGGGTCTTAGCTATGAGGAGAGATTGGGTAAACTGGGGTTGTTCTCCCTGGAAAGACGGAGAATGAGGGGAGATTTAATAGAGGTGTACAAGATTATGAAGGGGATAGATAGGGTGAACGGTGGGAAGCTTTTTCCCAGATCAGAAGTGACGATCACGAGCTCAAGGTGAGAGGGGCGAAGTATAACTCAGATATTAGAGGGATGTTTTTTACACAGAGGGTGGTGGGGGCCTGGAATGCGCTGCCAAGTAGGGTGGTGGAGGCATACACATTGACATCATTTGAGACTTACCTGGATAGTCACATGAGCAGCCTGGGAATGGAGGGATACAAACGATTGGTCTAGTTGGACCAAGGAGTGGCACAGGCTTGGAGGGCCGAAGGGCCTGTTTCCTGTGCTGTACTGTTCTTTGTTCTTTGTTCAGAAGACGGTAAAGTGGGATTTGGCGGTAGAGTTGGGCGCGTGGTTCATTAAGTCAATTTAAATGCATGCAAATGCATTTAAATCATCGGGCCGCCCGATTCGGGCGCAGGCCGGACCCGCGCCCGAATCGGGTGTCGGTAAAGCCGCGATCAGCTCGGAATCGGGTGCAAATCGTGGTATAGGCCCGGCGCCCAACTTTACCGCGATTTCACGCCCAAAAACGGGCGTGAAGTTTTGGTAAAATCGGGCCCATAGCCTTTTTCCCAGGGAAGGGGAATTGAAAACTAGAAGGCGTAGGTTTAAGGTGAGAGGGGATAGATTTAAAAGGGACCTGAGGGGCAACTTCTTCACGCAGGGGGTAGTCTGTCTATGGAATAAGCTGCCAGAGAAGGCGGTTGAAGCAGGTTCAGTAGCAACATTTAAAAAGCATTTGGATAAGTACATGAATGGGAAAGGAATAGAGAGCTATGGGCCAAACGTGTACTAGCTGGGAGGGCACTATGGTCAGCATGGATCAGTTGGGCCGAAGGGCCTGTTTCCATGCTGCAATGCTCTATGACTCAATGGCTACAAGAGCATAAACACATACATATGTAAATATGAAATAGGAAGTGTATATATCATAGATTATCTGATTGTGGCCTTAACGCCACTAACCTACCTACCCCCAATACCCCTTGATTTCCTTGTTAGTTAAGAATCTAACTACCTCTACCTTAAAAATAGTCAATGACCCTGCCTCTACCACGCTCTGAGGAAGAGAACTCCAAAGACTCATGACGCTTACAGAAAACAATTGTCACCTCTGTCTTAAATGGGAGACCCCTTATTATTACACAATGTCCCTTATTTCTGGTCTCTCCAACAAGGGGAAACATGCTTTCAGCATCCCCTCACTTAAGCCCCCTCAGGATCTTCTATTCCAATGTCACCTCACGTTCTTCTAAACTCCAATCTATACAGGCCCAACCTGTCTAGCCTTTCCTCATAAGATAACCCCTTCATTTCAGCAATCAGTCGAGCGAAACTTCTCTGAAAGCAGCTATGCCGTTTCTTAAATAAGGAGACTAAATATTGTACAGAGTGCTCCAGATGTGGTCTTAGAAATGCAGGTCAGGGGCGGGGAATTATGAAGTGAGTAATTCACCTCCTGATTCCCCAAAGCCTGTCCATCATCTACAAGGCAGGGGTGTGATAGAATACTCTCCATTTGCCTGGATGAGTGCAGCTCCAAAAGCAGTTAAGCAGCTTAACACCTTCCAGGACAAAGCAGCCTGCTTGAACAGCACCCCATCCACCAACTTAAACTTTCACTCCATTCACCTTCAATGCACAGTAGCAGCAGTGCGTACTATATACAACATACACTGCAGCAACTCACCAGTGCTCCTTCAATAGAACCTTCCAAACCCACGACCTCTACCACTAGGGTGGCACAGTGGTTAGCACTGCTGCCTCACAGTGCCAGGGACCCGGGTTCAATTCCCTGCTTGGGTCACTGTGCTCAGTTTGCACGTTCTCCCCATGTCTGCCTGTGTTTCCTCCGGGTGCTCTGGTTTCCTCCCACTGTCCTAAGGACTTGCTGGTTAAGTGCATTGGCCATGCTAAATTCTCCCTCAGTGTACTCTAACAGGCGACGGAGTGTGGCAAGCAGGGGATTTTCACAGTAACTTCATTGCGGTGTTAATGTAAGCCTACTTGTGACACTAATAATTAAACTTTAGAGGACGAGGGCAGCAGACGCAAGGGAACACCACCACCTGCAAGTTGCTCTCCAAGCCACTCACCATCCTGACACCATTCCCTCACTGAATTCTCTCCCTAAAAGCATTGTGGGTGTTCCTACACCACACGGACTGCAGCAGTTCAAAATGGAAGCTCACCAGCACCTTCTCAAGGGAAATTGGGGATGGGCAACAACAGTTGGCCTTGGCTGTGATCTTTCTCATTCTTTGAAAGACAAAGTGACCTCCACATGGGAAGAACACATAGGCAGTGAAGAAACTAACAGTGAGCTGAATCAGACCCACTGACCTCATGATAGAACTGCCAGAACAGGGCTCATATCATTCGGTGCCACTAATTCAAGGCAACGGTTTGTGAGAGCATGTAAATGACTCCGGGAATAATGCATCAGGCAAATGGGGTCTGACACCATGCCTACACATGAAAGACATATGCACCTTTGTAGAAAGACTGAATTTGCATTAACGTATCATACAGTACTTTTCGTGTGCTTAGGACATTTCAAAACATTTTGACAACAGCGTGGGCTTCTATAAAACTTTTTAACATAGACAATAGTCCCAGACGCGTAATGAAAAGTAAATGGGCACCAAGGCAAAGGGGGAGGAATTAGGAGAGGTATCTTAAAGTGTTGTCAAAAGAATGGAGGGGGTCTTAAATGAAGAGATTCAAAATGGTTCAGGGGAGGAGTTCAAAATTGTGAGGCTAAGACAGCCAATGTCACAAGTAGGCTTATATTAACACTGCAATGAAGTTACTGTGAAAACCCCCTAGTTGCCACACTCCGGCACCTGTTCGGGTACTTTGAGGGGGTATTTAGCGTGGCCAAAGCACCTAACCAGCACATCTTTCAGATTGTGGGAGGAAACCGGAGCACCCGGAGGAAACCCACGCAGACACAGGGAGAACGTGCAAACTCCGCAGACAGTGACCCAAGGCGGGAATCAAATCCGGGTCGGGGAGAAGGTTTGTAGGGCTGGATGGTTACAGAAATAGGAAGGGGTGAGATCACAAAGGAATTTAAACATAGCTATGAGGATCTTTAATCTGGAGCGATGGGAGAATGGGAGCCAGTGTAGGTCAGTGAGCACAGGGGTGATAGGCGAACAATACTTTGCATGGTTTTGGATTAGTTGAGGTTTACATAGTCTGAAGGAAGGGAAGAGGTGAGTCTGGAAGTGACAAAGACGGGGCTGAGGTTTCACAGCCACTAAATGTCCTCACACTTTAAATTTACATTTCACTGGTCACCTCTGGTGAACTGGTGCCATTGTGCACCGGTGATAGAGAGAATAAACGTTTAGGCTGGTGGATGGGGTTCTAATCAAGCGTGCTACTTTGTGCTAGATGGTGTCAAGCATCGAGTGTTGTTGGAGCTTCACTCATCCAGGCAAGTGGAGAGTATTTAATTACACACCTGACTTGTGTCTTGTAGAAGATGGACAGGCTTTGGGGAGTCAGGAGGTGTGTTACCCACCTCAGAATTCCCAGCCTCTGACCTAATCTTGTAGCCACAGCATTTATATGGCTGGTCAAGTTCAGTTTCTGGTCAATGGCAACGGCCAGGATTTTGATAGTGGGGGATTTAGCGATCATCTTGTTGAAGATGGTCATTGCCTGGCATTTGTGTGGTGCAAATATTACTTGCCACTTATCACCTAAGCCCAAATATTGTCCAGGTCATGCTGTACGTGGACATGGATTGTTCCAGTACTTGAGGAGTTACCGAGTTATGGAGTTATAGAGGTTACAGCATGGAAACAGGCCCTTCAGCCCAATTTAAACATGCGCCCAGTTTTTACCACTAAGCTATTGCCCGCATTTGGCCCATATCCCTCGATACCCATCTTACCCATGTAACCGTCTAAATGCTTTTTAAAAGACAAAATTGTATCTGCCTCTACTACTGCCTCTGGCAGCTTGTTCCAGACACTCACCACCCTCTGAGTGAAAAAAATGCCCCTCTGGACCATTTTGCATCTCTCCCCCTCACCTTAAACCTATGCCCTCTAGTTTTAGACTCCCCTACCTTTGGGAAAAGATATTGACTATCTACCTCATCTGTGCCCCTCATTATTTTATAGACCTCTATAAGATCACCCCTAAGCCTCCTACACTCCAGGGAAAAAAATCCCAGTCTATCCAGCCTCTCCTTATAACTTAAACCATCAAGTCCCGGTAGCATCCTAGTAAATCTTTTCTGCACTCCTTCTGGTTTAATAATATTGAGTTGTTCTGAACATTGTGCAAGCATCAGTGAACATCCCCACTTCTGACCTTATGATGGAATGAAGGTCATTAATAAAGCAGTTGAAGGTGGATGGGCCTCAGGCATTACCCTGAGGAGTCCTTTACTTTTATGTCCATCTGAGGACATTGAAGGCGCAATCCCAATGCAAAGTGTTCTTGTTATGATAATCATGCAAAATCCAAATTTCAACATAAATCTTTCAAAAACAACTTCTTATTCTTTGAGGTGACTTACACAAATCTCCATTGATGCAGTGAAAAAATACATAATAGATTCAACTGCTTCAGGTACGTACAAAGTCAGAGCCATTACCAGTAGGAGTGTTAGAACAAAGGATGCAAATCCAAGCAAGACTTTCACAGTGGATGAGGGTAATGGTCATTTAACCAAAATGGTAGCAGAAGTCACTTTCTGTTTCAAATGGAGAGCACCCTTAAACAACATGGAATGATAGAGATTCTTTTGTGTCTGGAGGCTGAATGAAAGGGGTAAAAAGGGAAGCATTGAGACTAATGCTTTTCTGCTGTTTAACCACTATACTCCTGACTAGCCGTTTGCTGTAAAATTCCCTGTTATCATCAAGTTCCAGTCACTAATCATTTCATGTGACTTCGGCTGTACAATGCATCCTTGTTAAAAACCTCAAGTTTACGTAATACACAATTCTAAGGCATATTTGTTCCATTTATATCTGGCCTAACCCACACTCTCGTTGAGCGCATATGACCTACAAGGGGAACAATAAGAACACTAAACTGTGGAAATGGATGATGGGGGAGAGATGGTAAAAGAGAAAGTCATCAACAATGTCAAAGACACTACCGAGATCAAGAACATTCAACTGTCTTAGGATATCATCGGTGAGATCTCAGTGCCATGGAAGGAATAGAAAAGAGACTGTAAAGACTTAAACAGTGAGTGATAAGATGAGCATGTAGATAGGGAGCAACTAAGTACTCAAGGGTTTCTGAGTGAAATAGGCCGGAACTCTACCACCTTGCCCGCCACGGAATCGGCACGGCTGAGGGTCCGTCAACGAAAATCTCTGTTGACCTCGGACAGGAATTTCCGGTCTCACCCGAGCAAGGCCGTAAAATCCCACCCACAGGATGAATAAAATGATAATGAGCAGGTATTCCATTGGCCGCATATGACTAGTTCCCATAGGAAGTATTCTATTCGCCAGATATGATTAGTTCCCACAGGAGGGTTTTCTATTGGCCGGATATGGCTGGTTCCCACAGGAGGGTATTCCATTGGCTGTTTGTGACTAGTTCCCATGGACGGATATTCTGCTGGTACTATGGGACGACTTCCCAAAGGAGTCTGTGTCAGGCTCTCAACTATTCACAGCATTTACTCATGACATAGATGGGATAGTAAACTGCATATCCAAATTTGACAATGAGACAAAGACAGGTTAGTCATAAGATTCTTATTTCTGAGGCCCAAGCAGATGATTTTGGGAGGAGCAGGGATAATGACACAGGTTGTTGTCAGTCGACACAAAATCAAAATAAGAAAATGAGTTAACAGCAGTTGAGTTGGGAAATGGCTGTGGAAGCTCAAAGAAGAAAGGATACTAAACAATTAGCAAAGGCTGAAGACAATGATTGAGCTTTTTACTTTGGGTGACTAAAACGGTGAACAGGGGAATGTTTATAGATTTTATTTATGTGGACACCCAGAAGGTATTTGGTAAGTCTCTCAGAAGAGGCCATTCACAAAAGTTGAAGCTCCTGGAATTGGAGGCAAATTATTGATCTGGTTAGGAAATTGGCTGAGCAGCAGGAGACACAATAGTGATAATGAACAACTATTCTCATGGGCAAGAGGTGACTAGAACATAGAACATTACAGCACAGTACAGGCCCTTCGGCCCTCGATGTTGTGCCAACCAGTGAAACCAATCTAAAGCCCATCTAACCTACACTATTCCAATATCATCCATATGTTTATCCAATGACCATTTAAATGCCCTTAATGTTGACTAGTCCCCATAGGAGTCTGTGTTGGGGCCTCAACTATTCTTCGGAATTATTAACAACTTAGATGGGATAGAAAGTCAGATATCCACATTTGCCAGTGACAGGAAGATTGTAAGTCATATAATATTATAAAGAGTCATCAACAGATTAAGTGAACAGTCAAAAACTGTGATAAATGGATCTCAATACAGCCAAGTGAGAGATCATCCACTTTGGACATAAAAAGAATAGGACAGGGTACGTTCTAACTGGTGAAAAGCTAGAAACAGTGGAGATCCATTGGTTTAAAGGTCCATATAAATAGATAATTAAAATGTCTTGGACAGATGAAAAAAGTAATCAAAAAGGCTAGTGGAATGCTGGGCTTTATACCTCATGACGAGACCAAAAGGGGTAGAAATTATGTGTCAACTACAAAGATCTGGTTCACTAATGTTCTTTAGGGAAGGAAATCTGCCATCCTTACCTAGTCTGGCTTACATGTGACTCCAGAGCCATAGCAATGTGGTTGACTCTCAGTTGCCCTCTGGACAAGGGCAACTAGGGATGGGCAATAAATGCTGGCCCAGCCAGCACTATGATTTAATATATGGGCTTAATATTTCAAACTAATTCAATACAAAATAATGCTGACTTTGCAAATGTGAACTTAATTCTTCGGAGCCAAGATGCATCTCAGAGCATCAAAGTAGACTTCCATTTCCAGCACTCAGAGAGGAGAGTTGAGGCAATAAGATCTGCTAATATTCTTATAAAGAACTGTTGAAATGTACCCTTCACAGTATTATCTATTACCTCTACCTAGTGAGGAAAAGATTTCAAAGACACATGATCTTCTGAGAGAAGAAAATTCTCCTCATCTCCATTTTAAATGGGCGACCCTTTATTTTTATAAATGCCAATATTCCATGTGCTTTCTTTATTATCTGCTGTATCTGCATGCTAGTTTTCTGTGACTCATGAACGAGGACACCCAGGTCCCTCTGCACTGGAGCACCCCGAAGTCTCTTCCCATTTAGATAATAAATTACCTTCCCATTTTTGCTTCTTTTGCAAATTATTTTAAATCTATGCCCTCTAGTTCTTGATCCTTTGAACAATTTCTCCCTGTCAAGCCCCCTCATGATTTTGAACATCTCTATCAAATCTCCTCTCAGTCTTCTTCTCTCCAAGGAGAACAGTCTCAACCCACCAATCTATCTTTATAACTGAAGTTTCTTATCCCAGGAACTATTCCTGTAAATCTCTTCTGCACTCTCTTCAATGCATTCATATCCTTCCTATAGAGTGGCGCCCAGAACTGTACACGATACTATAGCTGAGGTCTAACTAGTGTCTTGTACAAGTTCAGCATAACCTCCTTGCTCTTGTACTAAATAAAACCCCCTAATAAAGCCCAAAATTCTGTAAGCTTTATTAACTGCTCTCTCCACCTCTCCTGCCACTTTCAATGGTCTATGCACATATACACGCAGATCCCTCTGCTCCTGCACCCCTTTAAGAATTGCACCCCTTTTTTTATATTGTCTCTCTTGGAACTTTTCTACTTTCTATTGTGTCTGATCATTGGCTGAAAATTCAATGGGCGGGATTTCCTGCGCAAGCCACCTTGTGTTTTGGTGCAGCAGAGGCCTGCCAATGGCCGCTGGCAGGTCTTCTGGTCCCACCATTGTCAATAGGATTTTCCGTTGAATGTTGTATGAGGAACGGTTGAGGACTCTGGGTCTGTACTTATTGGAGTTTAGAAAGATGAGGGAGAATCTTATTTAAACTTACAGGATACTGCGAGGCCTGGATAGAGTGGACGTGGAGAGGATGTTTCCACTAGTAAGAAAAACTAGAATCAGAAGGCACAACCTCAGGCTAAAGGGGACGATCCTTTAAAACAGAGATGAGGAGGAATTTCTTCAGCCAGTGAGTGGGTGAATCTGTGGAACTTTTTGTCGCAGAAGGCTGCGGAGGCCAGGTCATTGAGTGTCTTTATGACAGAGATAGATAGGTTCTTGATTAATAAGGGGATCAGAGGTTATGGGAAAAAGGCAGGAGAATGGGGATGGGAAAAATATCAGCCATGATTGAATGGCAGAGCAGACTCGATGGACCGAGTGGCCTAATTCTACTCCTATGTCTTATGGTCTTATGATCTAACATGCCCCTCACTGCCGGGAAACCTGTGGCGGGGTGTGCCGTGGTGGGACTGGAAGGTGCCGTCGGCATGAATGGCTGGGAATTTCCAGCCTATAGCCGCAAAAAAACTTCCAAAACCAGACTTTTGGCCAACAGTAATATTGGTTTTATTTGGGTGTTAGACAATTTATTTCTGTGTTTGTCTCAAAAAGTACTATTCTTTTTGAATTTTGGTTAAGGAGGCCAATTTAAATGTGTCATTAATACATAACGCTCTCAAACAGAGGTGAGACATTACAATTTTCTTCCAGGCACACATGCAGATATAAAGGGACTGTTAACAATCAAGTACTGTTGTTTCCATTTTCACCTTTACAGTACACAGGCCAAACTGTAAATTCATATTACAGATGAAGTTATGAATTTAAACTGGACAGATCCTAAGATAATCATGTAACTTTCGATCCAGGGAGGCCGTACTCATTAGTAACACTCAAGCAGCTAGAGTAGAAAACATGCATTAGTTTGCAAAGGCAAGTATCAGAACTCATGGAATTTGCATTTCCTGAACCCACACTTATCATCTGCACCATCTCAAGGGCTGCGAGCATTGCATGACTGCCATCATTTTTTGATTCATGGTATCGCTACAGTGCAGAAGGAGGCCATTCAGCCCATCGAGCCTGCACTGACAACAATCCCACCCAGGCTCTATCCCCGTAACCGCACATATTTATCCTGCTAATCCCCCTGATATTGAGGGGCCATTTAGCACGGCCAATCCACCTAACCCGCACATCTTTGGACTGTGGGAGGAAACCGGAGCACCTGGAGAGAACCCACGCAGACACGGGGAGAACGTGTAACTCCACACAGACAGTGACCCAAGCCGGGAATTGGACCCATGAGGCAGTAGTGCTAACCATTGTGCCGCAGTGATTGATAAAAGCAAAAATAATTGAATGGAATGACTGAATCATAGAATCACTACAGTGCACAAAGGTGCCATTCGGCCCATCTAGTCTGCACCAACACTCCGACAGAGCAACTTAGTTAGGCCCTATCCCCTTAACCCCACATATTTACCCTACCCTACTGGCCATGCTAAATTCCCCTATCGTATACATCTTAGGACACTAAGGGGCAATTTACCATGGCCAATCCATTTGACCTGCACATCTTTGGTAGGGCAGCAGGGTGGTACACTGGTTAGCACTGCTGCCTCAGAACACCAGGGACCCAGGTTCAATTCCCGGTTTGAGTTACTGTCTGTGCAGTGTCTGCACATTCTCCCTGTGTCTGTGTGGGTTTCCTCCAGGTGCTCTGGTTTCCTCCCACAGTCTGAAAGGTGTGCAGGTTAAATAGATTGGTCATGCTAAATTCTCCTTCAGTGTTCCTGAACAGGTGCCGGAGTGTGGTGACTTCATTGCAGTGTTATTGTAAGCCTACTTGTGACACTAATAAATAAACTTAAACTTAGGAAACCAGAACATCCGCAGGAAACCTATGCAGACACGGGGAGAACTCACACAGCCACCCAAGGCCAGAATTGAACCCGGATCTCTGATGCAGCGCTAACCACTGTGCCGCCCACTGGTCTAAAGATCCGTGCTGAGGTCCTTAGGTCTTTAGCTTACAAAGTTCCTGTGCAATGAATGCTAATGTCTCACTAAACCTAAATTGTAAATAGGCAACATGTTGGATCAGCAACGATGGCACTAAATAATTAGGAAGGAATGAAATCTGATGTGGAATATGAAATGTTTTGCCACAGAGAGTAGTTGAGGCAAAGAGCATTTTATCAACTCAAGGAAAAAGTAGGTAGAGATAAATGTTCTGAGCGAGATGCAGAGTTGAGCAAAATGTGTGGCAGTGGGATGAGTTCTGGCTTGCTCCGGCAAAGAGCTAGCACAGACATGATGGATTGAATGGCGACCTACTGTGCAGCAAATTAATGGTCAAGAATCCCTCTGAAAGAAATTTAAATTAACACATTTATTAGAGTAAAATCTTTAAGAATTCTTTGTAAAATAAATTGAAATGCTTCACTCGATCAAATTGAAAATTGCAACACTTCCAAACTGCTAAAAAGATAATTAGAGCCTTAGATTGCTGCTGTTCAGTCTTGTAGGCAGAATGGAAATAATTACGTCTTTTCATGAGCCACCTTGAATAGGAACAGTAGCATCAGACACTGTTAAGTAAAGGAATCGAATATAATGTAAGTTCGAATGATGCTAAATATATATATATAAGCTAAATAAAACGGAATCTTTACATTAAGCAAATATGAAGTTTTAAGAGAAGTTTGCCACAAATGGACTCGGTAATGGGAGACTTAGGAAGATTGATACAAAGAACAAAGAAAATTACAGCACAGGAACAGGCCCTTCAGCCCTCCAAGCCTGCACAGACCATGCTGCCCATCTGAACTATAACCCCCAACTCTTCTGGGGACCATATCCCTCTATTCCCATCCTATTATTCATGTATTTGTCAAGACGCCCCTTAAAAGCCACTATTGTATCCGCTTCCACTACCTCCCCCGGCAGCGAGTTCCAGGCACCCACCACCCTCTGTGTAAAAAACTTACACACGCAATTGAAATTGTTGTTAATTAGTAACAAACAGGTTTGCTGGAACCAATTGGTTCTAAAGAGACTTTCAAAATGAAAACATATTTTCACTGGTAATTAGAGACTTTCTTTAAAATATAAGCACAGAATTTGGACTGTGCGTGGCACGGTGGCACAGTGGTCAGCACAGTTGCCTCACAGCGCCAAGGACCCGGGTTCGATCCCAACCTTGGGTGACTGTCTGCGTGGAGTTTGCACATTCTCCCTGTGTCTTCGTGGGTTTCCTCCAGGTGCTCCAGTTTTCTCCCACACTCCAAAGATGTGTGGGTTAGGTTGATTGGCCATGCTAAATTGCCCCTTAGTATCAGGACGAGCAGGGTAAATACGTGTGGTTACGGGGATAGGGTCTGGGTGGGATTGTTGTCGGTGTAGGCTCAATGGGCCAAATGGCCCCCTTCTGCACTGTATGTATGAAAAAAAGAATATAACGTAAGCTGCAAAGATGCTAATGTTGTAGCGTCATCGAACTTACAGTTGTGATACTGAAGACATGGACTAGAGAACCAATTCCCTACACATTCCAGTCTCCCCCTGCCAAGCAAGCTATGACAATTGCATCCAAGTAGAAGTCTAAAATTGTCCATTATTTCCTGGCCACAAAGTACAGTACAAATCCAACCCTATAAATAACCACACCCATTCAGCCTTCCCTTGATCAGAGTGAAATTGAGCTGCAATGAGCAGTGTAAATGGTGAAACTGTGCAAGCCACAGTGGGTCACAATGAAAGGTGATATCCTCAGGACAGAGAACATAAGGAAAGGGTACGTTTCCTCATCCTCTCTGCACAGCACTGCCTCCAAAGGCTCAGGCTCACACAGCTGGTGGTCACAGGCCTCAGCAGCCCCGCGGCAGATGGCTTCTATCCAAAAGGAGCAGGTGGTTACCCATTGCCTGCGGCTGTCAAGGTGACCACATTCTTCAATTTCTTCACCTCAGGGTCCTTCCAGGGCTTGGCCACCAACATATGTAGGATCTCACATTCTGCAGCCACCATTATGTCAGCCAGGTTAGTGATGCCTTACTTGTAAGGGTTTCCGATTGCAACAACTTACGAGGTTGGTCAGCTTTGCTTCCCTTGCAGGATTTCCACAATTCTGGGAGGGGGAGGGAGGTTGTACACTGCATTCTGATGCAATTCAAGCATTTTTGGCAAAAGGAAGAGATTCCATTCCTTCTGGTATCTGCCCAGCGCAAGAGAACAATGAAAGTGTGTGTCAAGTATTGAGGGAATTGCCATGACACATTCATTCTTCTGCAGCAACGGATCATGTCAGGGGCCCTGATGGAGAGGGGCGGGGGTGGCAGGTCGAGGGTCTGATGGGGGACATGTTGAGGGTCCTGATGGGGTTATTGTTGAGGTCTTGATGGGGGGGGGCATGTCAGGGGCCCTGTTGGAGGGAGGGGCAGGTTGGGGATCCTGATGGGGGGGGCATATCGAGGGTCTGATGGGGGACATGTTGAGGTTCAAGAACAAAGAGAACAAAGAACAATACAGCACAGGAACAGGCCCTTCGGCCCTCCAAGCCCACGCCGCTCCCTGGTCCAAACTAGACCATTCTTTTGTATCCCTCCATTCCCACTCCGTTCATATGGCTATCTAGATAAGTCTTAAACATTCCCAGTGTGTCCGCCTCCACCACCTTGCCTGGCAGCGCATTCCAGGCCCCCACCACCCTCTGTGTAAAATATGTCCTTCTGATATCTGTGTTAAACCTCCCCCCCTTCACCTTGAACCTATGACCCCTCGTGAACGTCACCACCGACCTGGGGAAAAGCTTCCCACTGTTCACCCTATCTATGCCTTTCATAATTTTATACACCTCTATTGGGCAGCACGGTAGCACAGTGGTTAGCACTGCTGCTTCACAGCTCCAGGGTCCCGGGTTCGATTCCCGGCTCGGGTCACTGTCTGTGTGGAGTTTGCACATTCTCCTCGTGTCTGCGTGGGTTTCCTCCGGGTACTCCGGTTTCCTCCCACAGTCCAAAGATGTGCGGGTTAGGTTGATTGGCCAGGTTAAAAATTGCCCCTTAGAGTCCTGAGATGCGTAGGTTAGAGGGATTAGCGGGTAAAATATGTGGGGGTAGGGCCTGGGTGGGATTGTGGTCGGTGCAGACTCGATGGGCCAAATGGCCTCCTTCTGCACTGTAGGGTTTCTATGATTTCTATGATTTCTATGATTAAGTCTCCCCTCATCCTCCGTCTTTCCAGAGAGAACAACCCCAGTTTACCCAATCTCTCCTCATAACTAAACCCCTCCATACCAGGCAACATCCTGGTAAACCTCCTCTGTACTCTCTCCAAAGCCTCCACGCCCTTCTGGTAGTGTGGCGACCAGAACTGGACGCAGTATTCCAAATGCGGCCGAACCAACGTTCTATACATCTACAACATCAGACCCCAACTTTTATACTCTATGCCCCGTCCTATAAAGGCAAGCATGCCATATGCCTTCTTCACCACCTTCTCCACCTGTGACGTCACCTTCAAGGATCTGTGGACTTGCACACCCAGGTCCCTCTGCGTATCTACACCCTTTATGGTTCTGCCATTTATCGTATAGCTCCTCCCTACATTATTTCTACCAAAATGCATCACTTCGCATTTTATCAGGATTGAACTCCATCTGCCATTTCTTTGCCCAAATTTCCTGATGGGAGGGGCATGTGGGGGGTCAGACAGGGGACAAATCAAGAGGGCCCCGATGCCAGCGACCCGTGTCAGGGACATGAAGGAGGTGGGGGGAACATGCCACAATGAGGGCGGGTCCCAAAGTCCGTGGGGTGAGAGAGTGGGGTTTCCCTTGCGAAATGGCGCCTTAGCGCTCTGAAGCCGGGCTCTCACTAGTTACCCGAGGGCAGTTGAGAGTCAAAAAAGCGACTGAGTGTGGGAGGGTTGCAATGCAATGCACTTGTCTGAGAGACCGGCGCAGATCACTCCATTATTCTCGCTGTTATTCTCACCACCCAAAGGTCACGTTCGAGTCCAATATGACTTCTTCGGAACTGGGGAAGTTTTTCCAGCACTTTTAGTTTTTACTTGCATGCAACATGTCTCACTACACACCTCAACATTGGATTTGCTTCATTCACAGTCTGGGAACACACTCACTCTTTGTTTTCATGTTTATTGAAATCCCAAATTCTTTCTTCTATTCTTTATGCAAATTCTCATCATAATTCATGTCACACCTAGGCCATAAGACCATAAGATACAGGAGCAGAATTAGGCCATTCGGCCCATCGAGTCTGCTCTGCTATTCAATCATGGCTGATATGATTCTCATCCCCTTTCTCCTGCCTTTTTCTAATAACCCATGATCCCTATAAGACCTCTCATTTTGTGGGACACTGAAGCAAAATAGCTTCCTGAAATCCTGGTGCACCGTCTTTTTCCGATCTACCAAGTGTGCCATCTCCGCAAAGAAATAAAATAGTCCCGCCACTCCTCAAGCCATATTATCTGCCTCACTTCAGCCCCATCCCCCCTCAAGCTGCTCCGTGAATATTATCCTTCACAGTACTCGGAAACACTTTCCCAATAGCAGAAGTAAGATTTACATGTCTATTATTGAACAGTGTGTTCCTTTTCCCTAATCTGGAGATGAGCATCACATGCACAATTTTCTGGAATTTGGACCAAGTCCAGTCAGCTCTGAACTGCATTCATAAGAGAACACACATTTGTTTGACCCAATTGCCTCTGGATCCTGGGAGGAAAGTTGTTAGAACCGGGAGCCGGATCTGCTACGTGCTTCAACAAGCACTCGCTCTTGTAACTTAATTTTTTTCACTCTTTCACCTTTAAACGGCATCCCCAGTTCTGGCAATTCTCCTGTGCGAACACTTGAAAAATAATGGTCAAGTACTTCTGTATTTTTCCTATCTTCAGACACCATTTTCCATTGACATTTTATAAGTGGGTCAAACCCATGTGCACTGCTGACATACTTGAAGAATGCTTTACAGTTCTGCTTTATGTTTCCAGCTAAGGTTTCCTTGTGATCCCTCTTTGTCACCCTTATTGGTTTCTTGGCACTCCTCAGCCTAACTTTATGGATCCCCATATACAGTTCCTTTCCTGAACAATTGCATTTTATATGTTTTCTCTTACTCCCTCATGTATTTTGGCACAGTGGTTAGCACTGCTGCCTCACACCGCTAGGGACCCGGGTTCGATTCCCGGCTTGGGTCACTGTCTGTGCGGAGTCTGCACGTTCTCCACGTGTCTGCATGGGTTTCCTCCGTGTGCTCCAGCTTCCCCCCACAGTCTAAAAGACATGCTGGTTAGATACATTGGCTATGCTAAATTCTCCCTCAGTGTACCCAAACAGGCACCAAAATGTGGCGACTCGGGATTTTCACAGTAACTTCATTGCAGTGTTAATGGTTTTTTTATTCATTCACGGGACATGGGGGTCACTGGCTAGTCAGCACTTATTGCCCATCCCTAGTTACCCGAGGGCAGTTGAGAGTCAACCACATTGCTGTGACTCTGGAGTCACATGTAGGCCAGACCAGGTAAGGACGGCAGATTTCCTTCCCTAAAGAGCATTAGTGAACCAGGTGGGTTTTTCCAACAATCGGCAATGGTTTCATGGTCATCATGTAAGCCGACTTGTGACACTAATAAACAAACTTTAAACTTTATCTTACAAAGTTATTGGTAATCAATCTGTTCTTACTCTTTTATTCTGTTCTTAGTCCAATTCAGGAATAAGTTCCTTCTGCATTATAAAACTATCTATTTGAAGGAATTTCACTTTCCTTGTACGTGCTTCTGCCCAATATCTCCCTCATCTTTGATGTGGAGATGCCGGCGTTGGACTGGGATGGGCACACTAGGTTAAAGTCCAACATGTTTATTTGGTAGCACGAGCTTTCGGAGCACTGCTCCTTCATCAGGTTAGTGAAGGAGCATCACCTGATGAAGGAGCAGAGCTCCAAAAGCTCGTGCTACAAATAAACCCGTTGGACTTTAACCTGGTGTAGTGAGACTTCTTACTGTCCCTCATCTTTACCAGTCCTATGCATGCCCATGGCCTGAAAATCAGCTTCTTCTAATTTAGATTAATTGTTTCCTTCATTATCTACTCTGATCGCCAGATTACCAGATCCATGCATTAACCTCTCCTAATTCTCTCTCCCATGCATAGCAAATAAATCCAATATTGAATTAATTATACACTGTGGGTTCCTTAAAAAGTGTTGCTTAATATGGAAAAAATATATAACAAAAGTGTTATCGTAGGACTGTGGGCTAAATTAAAGTAAACAACTACAGCACATAACTAAACTTAATGAATAGATTATGGATGGCATGGTGGTTAGCACTGCTGCCTCACAGTGCCTGGGACCTGGGTTCGATTCCAGCCTCGGGTCACTGTCTGTGTGGAATTTGCACATTCTCCCCATCTGCGTGGGTTTCCTCCGGGTGCTCCAGTTTCCTCCCACAGTCCAAAGTTGTGCGGGTTAGGAGGATTGGCCACGCTAAATTGCCCCTTAGTGTCATGGGGACTAGCTAGAGGAAATGCATGGGGTCATGGGGATAGGGCCTGGGTGGGATTGTGGTCGGTGCAGATTCGATGGGCCGAAGACCTCCCTCTGCATTGTAGTATTCTATGATTCTATGACTCAAAAACAAATGTGAAGTGATGCACTTTGGTAGAAAGAATATAGCAGTACAAAAGAGGATACAACTCTAAAAGTGGCGAGGGAGCTGAGAAATCTGGATGTATATGTGCATAAGTCATTGAAAGTGGCAGGACAAGTCGAGAGAAGCGTTAATAAAGTATGCAGTAACCTGGGTTTTATTAATAGGGCCATAGAGTACAAGAACAAGGAGGTTATGTTCAACTTTTATAGGTCACTAGTTCAGCCTCAGCTGGGAGTATTGCATACAGTTCTGGGCCACGCACTTTAAGAAGCATTGTGAAAGTGCTGATAAGATTCACGAGAATGTTTTGAAGGATGAGAAACCTCAGCTATTAAGATAGATTGCAGAAGTAAGGAAAGTTTCTTCAGAGAGAAGAAGGCTAAGAGAAGATTTGATAGAGGTATTCAAAATCATAAGGGGTCTGGACAGAGTAGATATAGAGAAAATATTCCCACTCATGAAAGGATGGAGAACGAGTGGGCGCAGATTTAAAATAATTAGTATAAGGAGCGACTGTGGTATGAGGAAAAACATTTTCATGCAGTAAGTGGTTAAGATTTGGAATGCACTGCCTGAAAGTGTGGTGGAGGCCAGTACAACTGAAGCATTCAAAAGGGAAATAGACTGTTATCTGAAAAGGAAGAATGTGCAGCCCTACGGTGAGAAGGCAGGAGAATGGAACTAGGAAGTTGTTCATTCAGAGAGCTGGGGCAGACATGATGGGCCAAATGGCCTCCTTCAGTGTTGTATCATTTCTGTGATTCTGTGAAATTAGGACTGTTGGCTAAATTACAGTAGAGAGCTATAAGATTAAACTAAGCTTAATAAATTAATCAAAATTATTACCTAGAATAAATACTGGAATAGGCTTTTGAGGGATATTTCAAAACTTGAAAATGTAATTTGTTAAATAAAGTATGATAGAGGTGGCAGGGGAGGTATCTGTTGCAGCTGTAGCGGATAGGAGCTGGTGGACAACAGAGCGATAGACAACAAAATCTGCAGCAAGTGTCTGCAGGTTAAAGAATTTCCAATCAGCTGGAGTCCAAGCTATGGAGAGAGGCAGTTACTTAGATAGACCCGGGGTGGGATTTTCTGGCCACGCTCGCCCCAAGATCGGAAAATCCCACCCGAGGACAACAGACCTTTGCATTATCTGTATCCTGCCCGCTACGATTCCCATGGTGGGCGGGACAGGAAAATTCCACCCATAGTCCCACCAACACCCTGAAATGGTGGCATTTTGGTCTCCCAATTTAAGAAGGGACAAACTTGCGCTGGAAGCAGTTCAGGGAAGTTTTGCTAAGTTGATTCCTGGAATGCAGAAGATTGTTTCACGAGAAAAGGTTGAGCAGGCTGCGCCTGTATTCATCGGAGTTTGGAAGAATGAGATCATAAAGTCATCGTGGTACAGATGGGGGCCATTCAGCCCATTGTGTGCATGCTGGTTCTCTGTAGACCACTGAAGTCAGCCCCATTGCTGTGCTCTATCCCGGAAACCCTGCACAGTTGATTTCCCTCAAGTGCCTATCTAATTTCCATTTGAAATCAATGATCATCTCTGCTCCCACGACTCTTGTAGGCAGCACGTACTAATCAATACCATTTAGAAACTAGAAGCAGGAGTAGGCCATTTGGCCCTCTGAGCGTGCTCCGCCATTCATTTTGATCATGGTTGAGTAAAGAAAGTTACTGATCACATCCCCGGAGCATCCCCCCCATCTTTTGTCCAAATTTTAAATCTGAGGCCCATTGTCCTTCCACCATCAGAAAATGGAAACATTTTTTTTATTTCTGAACTTTTTCTAAACATGTCATAATCTTGTACACCTGTAACAAATCTTCTCTCAACCTCCTTTGCTTCAAGGAGAACAAACACAGCACTTCTCCAACCTGGATGATCCCAGGAATGGTAGGCCTGACATACGATGAACGTCTGAGGATCGTGGGATTATATTCATTGGAGTTTAGGAGGTTGAGGGGAGATCTAATAGAAACTTACAAGATAATGAACGGCTTAGATAGGATGGACGTAGGGAAGTTGTTTCCATTAGCAGGGGAGACTAGGACGCGGGGGCACAGCCTTAGAATAAAAGGGAGTCACTTTAGAACAGAGATGAGGAGAAATTTCTTCAGCCAGAGAGTGGTAGGTCTGTGGAATTCATTGCCACAGAGGGCTGTGGAGGCCGAGACGTTGAGCGTCTTCAAGACAGAAATTGATAAATTCTTGATTTCTCGAGGAATTAAGGGCTATGGGGAGAGAGCGGGTAAATGGAGTTGAAATCAACCATGATTGAATGGTGGAGTGGACTCGATGGGCCGAATGGCCTTACTTCCGCTCCTATGTCTTATGGTCTAACACTGTAGCTACATTCCCTGAAACCACTTTATTACAACTTCCTCTCCAAGAACCAAGGGACTGGCTAAAGCTGATATCACAAAAGGCTGCTCACTCAGCCTCACTTTCCTGGAATGCATTTTGTTCACCTTAAGAGATGAACGTCCTGGAATTTTCTTTCTCTGAATTAGTCTAGGCTTTTAACATTTGTACTTCCTCCTCACTGGAGATTACATGGCTGCTGCTGGCAGGGTGTATTTGAGGTCCTGATGACCTATCACAAAAAAACACTGTTGAGTACAAGAGTTGGCAAATTGTGTTGCAGCTATACACTGTAAAACTCAAAGCTTTTGAAACATACACATTTCATTTAGTAATTCTCTTCAGTCATCTTCAAGGAGGGGAAGTGTATTTCTAAATAAGCATTGGAAAGTCAGACTCATCATGGCAGTTGTTACCTATTTTCTTACTTCAGTTAAAGTATTATTTCATGAAAGAAATAGCAGTCGGATGTCAGCCCTTCAAGGATCTTTCGTTGTAGATTTGTAGCAATTCAGCGACAGCTAGTCCAAAACGGGGTGATGAAGGAAAACTGGAATCTGTCCATTGCAATATACACCAACTAAGCTGGAGATCAGCCATAAACTGTCGAACATTAACCAAATCCAGACACCGGGTTCAAAATAATCCCCAAAGACAACATTATTTGCACTGAATTTTGTGCTCATTTGGCAGAGAGTTCAAACACTGCTGTGAACAATACAGGATTGAAATTCAAATTCAAAAGGTATTCAAGGCACACCGTTTTCTTTTAAAAATGCTCAACCTTGCAAGCCCAGAATCAGTTACCTGGCGACTTAAGGAAACAAATAAGCTAATTTATGCACAACGTTTTCTATCCTCATGACAGGCCGATGCAATTGGCAGTCAGTGAATTACTTTTCAAGCGTGATCGCTGTTGTATTGTAGGAAATGGACTGGATGAGCCAAATGGACTCCTTCTGGGCCGTAATGACTATGATGTATGGTAGCCAATTTGTACATAGCTCATTGATTTTGTGGAATCTTGTCACAATTACCAGATAATCCGTTTCATTGGTTCAGACATTAATGTTGGGTAGGACATGGGGGGGAACTCCACTATCATTCTTCAAATATTGCCATGGGACCTTTAATAACAAACTTAAAGGCTGAATGGGCCTCAGTTTATCGCCTGCTTTAAAGCCTTGGTACTGCACTGAAGTGCATTAGATTAAGATGCAAATGTGAAAACTATGCTTTTTACAATGACGCAAGGCTGATGCAAAGGAGACCAAGCATTATACCTCCTCACATTATCCAATATGAAATCAAAATGTAAATATCACTCCAAGAGATTTCAGAATATTGCCAAAACTAAAGAAGAAAAATGCTTTGCTTTTATTCATGTCTATATAAATATTTCAGTCACGATTATGGGCAACAGTATTAATTCAAAAATAATCAGTCTATTAATTAACATTCCCACAGACCTCCAACTCCCATTTGTTACTATGCCAAACATGATGCCGTGATCACTTAATTAAACCAATCCTCTTCACTTATGCAATGGAATTACACATACAGCTAATGCTCCAGTTAAATTAAAAGTGTCCCGCTCAGCTGCAAATACTTACACACAGAAAACAAGTTCATTCGCTGCCACAAAGTCCACAAAATGATACAACTTTCTTTATGGCATCTGTACTGGTGTCAGTCTTAAGTTTAAGTTTATTTATTAGTGTTATAAGTAGGCTTACATTACACTGCAATTAAGTTACTGTGGAAATCCCCTAATCGCCACACTTCGGCGCCTGTTCGGGTACACTGAGGGAGAATTTAGCACAGCCAATGCACCTAACCAGCACATCTTTCGGACTGTGGGAGGAAACCGGAGCACCCGGAGGAAAGCCACGCAGACACGGGGACAGCATATAGACACCGCACAGATAGTGACTCAAGCACGAATCAAACCCGGAACCATGACACTGTGAGGCAGCAGTGCTAACCATTGTGCCACTGTAATATTGATTCAAAATTTTCCAAGACTAAAATCAAAATCTGGAACTGTAACAAATGGAATTCAGTGAAAAGAGTTGCAACTAAAGGGGAAAGGGGAGAAAATAAAAGATGTTGAGGGGAGCGATTTTCCCAAAGCAATTCTAAGAATCAAATTTGTGTAAAAACTGGAGTAAATCGCGGTTTTTTACAGCTGGAGTTTCAAAATGATTGGCCATGCTAAATTGACCCTTAGGGTGGGTTTTTCCAGCCATGCTCGCCCCAAGGCTGGAAAATTCTGCCCAAGGTCAATGGATCTTTGCATAGTCCATGTCCCATCTGACACAATTCCTGTGGCAGGTGGGACAGTAAAATTGGGCCCATCGTGTCAGGGGGATAAGCAGGATAAATATGTGGGGTTACAGGGAGAGGGCCTGGTGGGATTGTTGTCGGTGCAAGTTCGATGGGCCAAATGGCCTCCTTCTGCACTGAAGGGATTCTATGAACCTAATTTGCCAGTTTACTTTAGCCAACTCAGCTTTCATGCCCTCATAATTGCCCTTATTTAAGTTTAAAAACATAGTCTCAGGCCCACTCCTCTCTCCCTCACATGCAATGTTAAACACACAAAGAAGACTGCAAAAAAGAACTGAAAAATTTATAGCGCGAGCTTTCAAAACGATCCATTAACACATTAATTAAACAGATCAGATTACTGGTTTTAGAATAAGATTGGAAAGTTAAAGCTCTTTTGCCCAGAATGTCAGTTATGTACAAGTGCTGAAATTTACAACAAGTTTTCACATGACCAGCTTCGAGTGCTCATCCTGAATAGAGATTCATTACAAAAATTGGCTTCAAACAAGGAAAAGAAAGTACTCAAAGTCTGGAGGGCAGTGTGATTAAGGGAGCTTTGTAATTTATCTTCTACATCAGACTGAATGTGTAATTCCTAACATGAAGATCCATATCAAATGATTTGGTTGTTACAACAAAGAATACCTCCCTCTAGTCAAATACATTGGATGAATTTATGTAAATAGCCCAAAAGAACATCTGTTCAAATATTCAAATATAGGAATAAGTACAGAAAAACTGCAACTCATCTGGTCAGCCCCAGAAACTAATTTTTCCCTCAAATATTAAGTCAATTCTAAATTTTCACACACAATGACTTCACCGTGTCCATTCAACATATTCAATGCCCTCTACATAAAGCAATTAAACCCAAAACCTTCATGAATTTTTATCCTTTAAACTGGAGCCCATAATTGGTAGGGAGGTTAATAGTGAAGAAGATAGTTGTAGGTTACAAGAAGATATAGATGGGTTTGGCAGATGGTATTTAACCTTGATAAGTGCAAGGAGATGCACTTTGGAAGAAGAAACAAGATGAGGGAGTATTTAGTGAATGGCAGGACACTGGATAGCTCAGAGGAACAGAGGCATTTTAAGGTAATTATTTACAGGTCCCTGTAAATTATTTACTGCAGAGCACATGAATAGGCTAGTTAAGAAGGCACATGGGACATGTGCTTTCATCAGTCGTGATATAGAGTATAAGAGCAAGGAGGTAATGTTGGAGTTGTACAGAGCGTTGGTTAGGCCACAGCTAGAGTAGTGTGTGCAGTTCTGGTCACCTCACTTTCAGAAGGATGTGATAGTACTAGAGGGGGTATAGAAGAGGTTCACCAGGATGTTGCCTGGGATGAAGCATTTGAACTATAAGGAGAGACTGGATAGGCATGGACTGTTTTCTTTAGAGCGGAGAAGGGTACGAGGTAATTGAGGTATATAAGATTATGAGGGGTATGGACAGGGTGAGTAGGGAGCAGCTGTTCCCCTTAGTTGAGGGGTCAATCACAAGGGGGCATAGTTTTAGGGTAAGGGACATGAGATTTGAGAAAAACCTTTTCATTCAGAGGGTAGTAGAAATCTGGAATGCACTGTCTGGAAAGGCAGTGGAGGCTGGAAACCTTACAAGGATGAGTACTGGAAAATGGGATTAGCACACCTTTAGTGGTAGCTATTGTTGGTGCAGACTCGATGGGCCGAAGGACCTTTTCTGTGTTGTATGACTTTCAGACTGTGGGAGGAAACCGGAGCACCCGGAGGAAACCCATGCAGACAAGAGGAGAACGTGCAAACTCCGCACAGACAGTGACCCAAGCCAGGAATCGAACCCGGGTCCCTGATGCTGTGAGGCAACAGCTGTGATGCTCCGCTTTCCTTCCACAGTCCAAAGATGTGCAGGTTAGGTTGTTTGGTCATGCTCAATTGCCTCTTAGTGTCAGGGAGATTAGCAGCGTAAATATGTGGGGCTATGGGGAAAGGACCTGGGTGAGATTGTTGTCGGTGTAGGCCTGATGGGCCAAATGGCTTCTTTCTGCACCGTAGGATTCTATGATTATGATGAACAGATTCCTATATTCAAACATTGAACCCTGTTGCAGAACTTAGCACCAAGGCCCCAATATTGACAAGGGCAGATTTGGTCAGGAAACACAGAAGGTACTCAACTTCACATGGTGCAAACAGGATCCCTGCCTGATAGTGAACTTAACTGACACAATTGGCTTCCCACCGGATTGGGAGCACAGGCTATCTGATCCCCAATCTGGATGGGCCCAGCATTCCCCTCCTCTGACGAGCAATGGTGCAAGCCCACTTACCTTTTGCAGTTGTCCTCATAGAAATCATAGAAACCCTACAGTGCAGAAGGAGGCCATTCGGCCCATCGAGTCTACACCGACCACAATCCCACCCAGGCCCTACCTCCACATATTTACCCACTAATCCCTCTAACCTACGCATCCCAGGACTCTAAGGGGCAATTTTTTTAACCTGGCCAATCAACCTAACCCGCACATCTTTGGACTGTGGGAGGAAACCGGAGCACCCGGAGGAAACCCACGCAGACACGAGGAGAATGTGCAAACTCCACACAGACAGTGACCCAAGCCGGGAATTGAACCCGGGACCCTGGAGCTGTGAAGCAGCAGTGCTAACCACTGTGCTACCGTGCCGCCCCTTCCCTGAGCTGTCAGGTTTACCGATGTCTAGGATAACCCGCTGGTCAGTGTTAAACCTATACAAAGGTGAAACCTGGGGCTGCCAGCCTTAGTAAAATATTTTAACTTGCCAACCCGGCTCACAGGAGTGGATTGGTCTCCTGTCCTTTGTCCTCTATTGAATCCTAAATTGGGCAGGTTGGCGCTAAGTTTGAGATTCTAGAATTTCAATATCTAACCCAACCTCGGCAATGACAAATGTTACAAATGAGGCATGTCCTTTGAGATGCATCTTTAATTTTGGTAATAAATTACATTTTTGCTGACAAATCTTGATGGGTATGTTTGTTGAAGATTAAAGAGGGGCTCTGGGCGTTTTACTGGATGAAGGTGAAACGTGTTCACACTTGTAGACAATGGCAGAGGTATCTGAGCTGACAGTGGATAAACTGTTAGTCCCTAAAGTCCCAGGAAGGTGTTAAGAATGTCAGGTTTTGCAAACTGTCTAGTTAATTTGAAGATTAGTGGGAATGTATAGGATAGCTAAGAATGTTGAAAGAAGTGGCTGTAAAGATACTTTGGTGGTCACCTTCCAAAATTCTATAGACTCTGGAATGAATCCTACAGATTGGAAGGATCAAATGTAACCCCACTATTTAAGAAAGGAGGAAGAGAGAAAACTGGGAACTAACTGATGTTAGCCTGACAGCAGTACTAGGGAAAATGCTAGAAGCTATTATAAAGGATGTGATGACTGGGCACTTAGAACATAATAGTAGGATTAGGCAGTCACCCCCCACCAAGGGTTTATGAAAGGGAAATCATGTTTGACAATCCTATTGCAGTAACTAGCAACATAGATATGGGGCAGCCACTGGATAGGGTGTATTTGAATTCTCAAGAAGGCTTTCAAGAAGGTCCCACATAAAAGATTAGTAAGTAAAAATAGAGCACATGGGATGGGGGTAATATACAAGCATAATGTGGAGATGCCGGCGTTGGACTGGGGTGGGCACGGTAAGAAGTCTCACAACACCAGGTTAAAGTCCAACAGGTTTAGTTGGTAGCATGAGCTTTCGGAGCACTGCTCCTTCATCAGGTGAGTGGCGAGCTGGGTTCACAAACAGGGCATGTATAGACACAGACTCAATTGCAAGATAATGGTTGGAATGTGAGTCTCAACAGATAATCAAATCTTTACAGGTACAGACAATGACCTCAATCGGAATCTTGGGTTCATGTCACACTACCAGTAACCCCCACGACTTGCCTGGGCTTGCAAAATCTTACTAACTGTCCTGGCTTGAGACAATTTACACCTCTTTAACCTGTGCTTAATCCTCTCTCCACTCATACTGTCTGTACCTGTAAAGACTTGATTACTTGTTAAGATTCGCATTCCAACCATTATCTTGCAATTGAGTCTGTGTCTCTATATGCCCTGTTTGTGAACCCAACTCTCCACTCACCTGATGAAGGAGCAGCGCTCCGAAAGCTCATGCTACCAAATAAACCTGTTGGACTTTAACCTGGTGTTGTGAGACTTCTTACTATACAGGCATAGATTGCGAATTGGTTCATAGAATCACAAAATCCCTACAGTGCAGAAGGAGGCCATTAGGCCCATCGAGCCTGCACCAACAACAATCCCACCCAGACCCTATCCCTGTAACTCCACATATTTACCCCGCTAATCCCCCTGGCACTAAGGGGCAATTTATCATGGCTAATTAATCTAACCCGCACATCTTTGGAGTGTGGGAGGAAACCGGAGCACCCGGATGAAACCCGGGTAGCATGAGCTTTCGGAGCGCTGCTCCTTCATCAGGTGAGTGGAGAGTTGGGTTCACAAACACGGCATATAGAGACACAGACTCAATTGCAAGATAATGGTTGGAATGCGAATCTTAACAAGTAATCAAGTCTTTACAGGTACAGACAGTATGAGTGGAGAGAGGATTAAGCACATGTTCTCCCCATGTCTCCACACAGACATGGGGAGAACATGCAAACTCCACACCCGAGGCCGGAATTGAACCTGGGACCCTGACGCTGTGAGGCAGCAGTGCTAACCACTGTGCCACCGGCCACCCATGGACAGAAAATAGGATAGGAAGAAATGAATCATTCTGAGGTTGGCAGGCTGTGACCAGTGGGGTAACACAATGATCAGTGCTTGGGTCGTAACTGTTAACAATGAATTTGGATGTGGGGACCAAATGTATTTTTTCTAAGTTTGTTGATGGTACAAAACTTGGTAGGAATGTGAGTTTGAGGAGGATGCGAAGAGGCTGCAAGGGGATTTAAATAGGCTTAGTAAGCGGGCAAAAACATGGCATATGGATTATATATGTGGAAAAATATGAAGTTATCCACTTTGGTACGAAAAACAGAAATGAAGAATATTCTTAAACAGTGAGAGGTTGGAAAATGTTGATGTCCAAAGGGACCTGAGTGTTCACGATCACTGAAAGCTACCATGCAGGTACAGCAAGCAATTAGGAAGGCAAATGCTATGTTATCCTTTATTACAGGAGGATTTGAGTACAGGAATAAAGAGGTCTTGGTGCAAGTGTATAGAGCCTTGGTGAGACCTTACCTAGAGTACTGTGTGGAGTTTTGGTCTCCTTATCTATTGAAGAATATACTTGTTATAGAGGGAATGCAGCAAAGGTTCATCAGACCAATTCCTGGAATAGCAGAATTGTCATATGAGGAAAGATTGAGGAGACTGGACCTATATTTGGAAGACTGTTTATATGAATGAGGGGTGATCTTATTCAAACATGCAAAATTTTTACATGGTTGGACAGGGTAGGTACAGAAAGAATGTTTTCCCCTGGTTTGGGGGTGAGTGGGTTCTAAAGCCAGGGGACAGTGTCTTAGTATAAGGGACAGGTCATTTAGGAGAGGTGAGGAGGGATTTCTTCACTCAGAGGGTGGCAAATCTTTGAAATTGACTCTCCCAGAAGGCTGAGGAGACTAAGTCATTGAGCGTGTTCAAGACAGTGATCAACATTTTTAGATATTAAACACATCAAGGGATAGTGAGGAAAAATGGCATTGAGATAGATAGGCCTTGATCTAGATAAGCCTTGATCCAGTTGAATAGCAGAGGTTCAACAAGCTGAATGGTCTACTCCTGTTCCTATTTCAACCTGGATACCATGTCAGGCCTATGTCATTCACACTGCCATGGAGATAGGCCTTGGGAGAAAGGATACGTAGGAAGCCATTGTAGAATCAGATTACGGCATTCTACTAAAGATATTCCTGAAGCACAAGAGCACAGAGATGGCAAGTCTTTCTATGATTCACTGCACAGGAATACAGGTGGGAGCTTGCATTCAGAAGGCCAAATTCAAGGGCATTTAAAATGAGGCTGGAAGATTCGCCTAGCTTGAGCTAAAGGAAATCTCCAGAAGGACAGTTCTAAGGTTATAAGTCACCAGGCTGAGAAAAGAACAGAAATAAACACTTGGGAGCTAAGTACATTTTGAAAAGTGTTTAGTCAATGGTGCTGTCAGTTTGTTATCGTAAAAATCAACACCAGTGCCCCACAAGGCTGTGTCCTCAGCCCCTACTGTACTCCTTATACACCTATGACTGTGTGCCCAAATTCCCCTCCAACTCAATTTTCAAGTTTGCTGATGACACCACCGTAGTGGGTTGGATCTCAAACAATGACGAGACAGAGTACGGGAATGAGATAGAGAAACTGGTGAACTGGTGCAATGACAATAATCTCTCCCTCAATGTCAACAAGAAGGAGATAGTCATCGACTTCAGGAAGTGTAGTGGAGAACATGCCCCTGTCTACATCAATGAGGATGAAGTAGAAACGATCGAGAGCTTCAAGGTTTTAGTTGTCCAGATCACCAACAACTTGTCCTGGTCCCTCCATGCTGACACTATAGTTAAGAAAGCCCACCAACGCTTCTACTTTCTCAGAAGACTAAGGAAATTTGGCATGTCAGCTACAACTCTCACCAACTTTTACAGATGCACCACAGAAAGCATTCTTTCCGGTTGTATCACAGCTTGGTATGGCTCCTGCTCTGTCCAAGACCGCAAGGAACTACAAAAAGTCGTGAATGTAGCCCAATCCGTCACGTAAACCAGCCTCCCATCCATTGACTCTGTCTACACTTCCCGCTGCCAGGGAAAAGCGGCCACCATAATTAAGGGCCCCAGGCACCCTGGACATTCTCTCTTCCACCTTCTTCTGTCAGGAAAAAGATACAAAAGCCTGAGGACACGTACCAACCGACTCAAGAACAGCTTCTTCCCTGCTGCTGTCAGACTTTTGAATGGACCTACCTCGCATTAAGTTGATCTTTCTCTACACCCTTGCTATGACTTTAACACTACATTCTGCACTCTCTCCTTTCCTTCTCCATGAATGGTATGCTTTGTCTGTATAGCATACAAGTGACAATAATAAATCAAATCAATCAATCTTAATATGTACTTGTATCATCCTTTCAGCTATTCACTGAAAGTTCGATTTTTTCTTTAAAAAGTTGTCTCAGTCAGGATCATAACACGACCAAACTGAAGTGGAATATTTAAGAAGTGAAGAAATTATTGTGAAAATGATATAGAAGCTACATCTCCAAATATTTTCTCGATGCAAATGGCTGTTTGGTACTGACTGAATAAGTTGGGAAATCAGGTGGGTTTCGGAAGACCTCCTACATGAAAGAGTAAGGAAGATCAAAAGGAAACACAAATTTTAGCTATTTTTCACACAGGTTCAACAGGCATAATCCTCATTCTTATTTCCCCATGTAGCACACAATTCCTTCTTCCAAGAACAAGAACTTGGAAGACAACGTAATGATGAATCAAATTATGCTCTAACTCACTCTTTTTGGCAATTTGCAAGTGTCATGAACAGAAAGAATGTCACTCAGGAAAGAGATCACTAATTATACATTACATTTCTAGGGCAGTGGAGGGGAAAATGACAAGCTTAAGCAAAAGAGTCATCACCACCAGGGCTGTCCGCTTTTTTAGTGTCAGTTCTGGGTTATACTTAGATTTGCATGTGCATTGAAATAATCTACAGCTCAAACACTAACTCTGAACGTGGGCAAAGTATTTCTTCAATCTTAGAATAGGATTTCAGTTCTACAATTAGCCAATTCTCCATGGACAGGAGGCTAAATTTAAGGCTATTGGCCTTGCCCAAGAGCAATCTCCAAAATGCAAGAGGAATCAACACAGGAATGCTATAAGGCAAGGAGGACATGAGTGAAGTGGCATGAAACAGCCAATTAAAATATTTAAATACAGTACTTTTATTGTACCATTTCTATCTACAGACTAAAATCTTAAATAACTAAGCAATTATGTGTAAGATTGACAAATTATTGTTTTCTACAGTAACATGTTAACAAGATGACAAATTACTGTTTTCTCGTTTAGCAGGTTAATGAGGAGTCATGGGGTAAGTAAGTACTTAATTTAGCCTTTTATTCATGACCTTGATACAGAATTGCAGCTCCACGTGTAGGAACACCAACATCTGCATCGAAAAATTCAATGCCAGTCCCAGGATTTCAAAAGGTCTGAATTCGTACAAAAGGGTCAAATTGAGACCATTCATCAACTGTACTAGGCAGAGATGGTAATACTGTTAAAAAAATACTTTAAAACCATTCAATCTTATTTTTCAAAATTCAGAACGAGTACATGGTTAAACTGTGCCATGGTTACAAATGAGTCATGTACAAAATCTAATCAGATTGCAATTTAAAAATCCCATAAGCATAGAAACTATCTTTATCCTCAAATTATCAGAGCAATCAGAAGATATTAGAAAGGAAGGCTGTGAGCAACTAAAGATTTTACTATTGCTACCAGTAATTTAGAAATAAGATGCAAGTGGACTGCAGCGATTCAAGAAGGCAGCTCACCATCACCTTCTCAAGGGCAACTAGGGATGGGCAATAAATGTTGGCCAGCCAACGACGCCCATGTCCCACGAATGAGTAAAAAATAGATGGAGTTGAAAGACAGCACAGAACCACTCAGGTTTCTCAGGGAATTAGGGATCAGTCCTGATGATTGGAGGAAACAAATGTTCTTTTTATTCGTTTGTGGAACATATGCATCACTGACTGAGCAGCATTTATTGCCCATTGCTAGTTGCCCGAGGGCAGTTGAGAGTCTGCCACATTGCTGTGGTTCTGGAGTCACATGTAGGCCAGACCAGGTAAGGTCAGCAGATTCCCTTCCCTAAGTGACATTAGTGAACCAGATGGGTTTTTCTGATAATTGACAATGGTTTCACGGTCATCAGTAGATTGTGAATTCCAGACATTTTTTATTGAAATCAAATTCCACCATCTGATGTGGCGGGATTCGAACCCAGGTCCCCAGAACATTAGCTGAGTTTCTGGATTAATAATCTAGCGATAATACCACTAGGCCTTCATCCCCCAATTTATGCTGATTTTTAATAAAGGACAAGAAGTCAAAATTGTAAAGTTATAGGCCCATTAATTTGACGTCAGTTGTAGAAAAAGGTGCTGGAAGGGATCATCAGGATGTCCCTTACAACCACCTTGTCAAAGCAGTTACTACAGGTATGCTTCTGGAACAGTTAGGCCTTCCTAGCCTGGCTGATTTGAGATTACCAGGTTCATGGTTGAAGATATCCAAATGGACATTGCATATACTTGGAATTCAAAAAAGCTTTTGCTAAGGTGCCTCACAGTCCATTGTTACACAGTGAGAATTCTGTGGATTGGAGGGCAGATTCTCAGTTTGACAGGAATTGATTGTAGTCAGAGGACTGTAATTAGTGAGAGTGGACTGCTGCAAGAACAGTTATATGGTCATAGAGTCATACAGTGCAGAGAAGGCCCTTTGGATCATTGGGTCTCGAAGCGACAATAACTATCACTAAAGTCGTGCTAATCCCATTTTCCAACACTTGTCCATATCCTTGAATGTTATGATATTAAGTGCTCATCCAAATACTTTTTAAAGGTTGTAAGGTTTCCAGCCTCCACTATCTTCCCAGGCAGTGCATTCCAGATTCTCACCACCCTCAGTGAATTTTTTAAAACTCAAATCCCCTCCGAATGTCTTGCCCCCTCACCCTAAAACTATGGCCCTCGTGATTGACCCCTCAACCAAAGGGAACAGCTGCCTCCTAGTCACCCTGTCCATACCCCTCAATCATGTACCCCACCCCTCATCCTTCTCTGCTCTAGAGAAAACAATCCAAGCCCATCCAGTCTCTCCTTATAGCTCAAATGCTCAGTCCCAGGCAACATCCCGGTGAACCTCCTCTGTCTGTATCTCACATCCTTCCTGTAGTGAGGTGAACAGAACTGCACACAGTCCTCCAACTATAGCCTAACCAACGTTCTGTAGAGATCCAACATTACCTCCTTGCTCTTATACTCTATGTCACGACTGATAAAAGTGTCCCATATGCCTTCTTAATTCATCTACCTGTTCCTCAGAGCTTCCTAGTGTCCTGCAATTCATTAAAACTCCCTTGTCCTGTTGCTTCTTCCAAAGTGCATCCCATTGCACTCATCAGGGTTAAATACCATCTGCCACTGCTCTGCCCATCTTACCAACCCATCTATATCTTCATGTAACCTATGCTCTTCTTCGTCTTCACTATTAACCTCCCTACCGATCTTGGTGTCATCTGCAAACTTACTTATCATTGCCCCCAAATTTTTACCTTTATTATTTATGTTTATAACAAACAATAAGGGACCCAGCACTGGACCTTGTGGTATACCATTGGACACTGGCCTCCAGTCACTCAAATAGCCTTCTACCACCACCCTTTGTGTCCTATTATTAAGCCTGTTTGGGAACCGTATTGTGTAGTAGTTGCTATCACTAAAATGCTCCCCCATGGCCACATTGAACACTTGGGCCATTATTCTTCACAATATGTACTGAAGGAAGTTCTATCTTCTGTAAACTTGAGGTCATCTAAAACACTGCTGCCGATGTCTTAACTTACACCAAGTCCCTTTTACCTGTCACTGCCTCCTTGCCAAGCAACGCCTTCACATTAAAATTTGCATCCTCAATTTCAAATCCTTCCATGGCCTCGCATCTATCTGAATTTCCTCCAGTCCACAATCTTCCAAGATATTGGAGTTCATCTAATTCTGGTCTCTTGCATCCCAGAATATAAATCGCTCCACTATCGGTGGCCACGCCTTCAGTTGCCATGGCCTTAAGTTCTGGTATACCTTCACCTCAATTTCACATTCCTCCATTAAGACAAAATCTACCTCTGGCCAAGCTTTTAGTCACCTGGCCAATTATCTCATGTGGTTTGATGTCACTGTTTTATTATGCTCTTACAAAATACAATACTCAGGGTGCTATATAAGTCTATAGCAGCTTAAGAAATGAGAGGGAGTAGGCCCTTTGGCCTGTCGAGCCTGCTCCACCATTCAAACAAATCATGGCTGATCATCTACCTCTTATGCCATTTTTCCCCATATCCTTGATGCCATTAGTATCTATAGAATATACTGAATGATTGAGTTCTAACAGCCTTCTGGGGGAGAGAATTCCAAAGATTCATCAACCTCTGAGTGAACAAATTACTCATCTCAATCTTGAATGGCCTGCCCCCTATTCTGAGACTATGTCCCATAGCTCTAGACTCATCAGCTGAGAGAAACATCTTATCCACAACTATCCAGTTATGCTCTAAGAATTTTGTAAGCTTCAATGGGGAGGTGAAGGCCTAGTGGTATGATCACTACACTATTAATCCGGAAACTCAGCTGACGTTCTGGGGATCTGGGTTTGAATCCCGCCACAGCAAATGGTGGAATTTGAATTCAATTTTTAAAAATCTAGAATGGAGAATTTACATGGAACCATCGTTGATTGTCAGAAAAACCCATCTGGTTCACTAATGTTCTTTAGGGAATGAAATCTGCCATTCTTGCCCAATCTGGCCGACATGTGACTCCAGAGCCACAGCAATGTGGTTGACTCTCAACTGCCCTTGGGCAACTAGGGATGGGCAATAAATGCTGGTCAGCTAGCAACACCTGTGTCCCATGAATGAATTTTTTTTTTTAAATTGCATTCTGAAACTTGAGAATACAGACCCAGTTTCCTCAATTTCTCCTCATAGGACAAACCCACTATGCCAGGGATTTGTCTGGTGAACCTTCATTGCACTCCCTCTTATAGCGAATACATCCTCCCTTAGATACGGAGACCAAAACTATACACAATACTCCAGATGCAGTCAAAGATCCTATACAATTTCAGCAAGACGTTTACTCCTGCGGTGGTAGCGATTAGCACTGCTGCCTCAGTGTTAGGGACCCAGGTTCGATTCCCGGCTTGGGTCCCTGTCTGTGTGGAGTCTGCATGTTCTCCCCGTGTCTGCGTGGGTTTCCTCTGGGTGCTCCGGTTTCCTCCCTCACTCCAAGGATGTGCTGGTTAGGTGCATTTGCTATGCTGAATTCTCCCTCAGTGTACCCGAACAAGCGCAGTGTTGTGGCGATTAGGGGATTTTCACAGTAACATCATTGCAGTGTTAATGTAAACCTACTTGTGACACTAATAAATAAACTTAAATCTCCTTACAATGAAGGCTAACATACCATTTGGCTCCTAATTGTTTGCTGCATCTTCATGCTAGCTTTTAGCGACTCATTAACAGGGACAGCCAGGTCCCTTTGGATACTAATACTTCCAAATCTCTCACCATTTAAAAATACTCTTTTCTACCAAAATAGATAACTTCCCACCTATTCACATTATATTCCATCTGCCATCTTCTTGCCCCTTCACTTAGCCTGTCAAATCCCCTTGAAGCCTCCTTGCATCCTCCTCACAACTTGCATTCCCACCTAGTTGTGTCTCATTAGCGAATCTAAAATATTATATTTGGTCACCACATCAAAATCGTTTATAGATGTCAACAGTTTGGCCTAAGCACTGATCCTTATAGTACCCCACCAGCTTGACATCCTCGGAATGACCTATTTATTCCTACTGTTTTATTTGTTAACCAATTCTCAATCTATAGCAATACATGACCCCTAATTCCATTTGCTCTAATTTTGTTTACTAACTTCGTGACCTTATTGAAAGCCTTCTGAAAATCCAAATACAGAATATCCACTGGTTCACCTCCACCTATGTTACAGGCTACATCCTCAAATAAAACTCCAACAGATTTGTCAAACACGATTTCCCTTTCATAAAGCTATGCTGACACTGCCTAATCATATTATTTTCTAAGTGTCCAATTATCACAGCCTTTATAATAGGTTTTAACAATTTCCTAATATTGACATCAAACAGGTTGGTCTGTAGTTTCAGTTTTCTTTCTCGCTCCCTTCTTAAATAGAGGTTACATTTGCAACTTTCCAGAATCTACAGAATTTTGAAAGATAACCATAATGCTTGCATTCGCTCTATAGTGACCACCTTTAATACTCTGGGACATAGCTCATTCGGTCCAAGGTATTTATGAACCGTCAATCTAATTTTGGAGCACTGCCTCTTCATCAATACTAATTTCTTTCAGTTCTTCATTTTCATTCACCCCTTGGTTCCCTAGGATTTCTGAGATTTTCTCTGCATTTTCCTTCATGAAGACAAACAGTAATTGTTTAATCTTGCCACCATTTCCTTATTCTCAATCATAAATTCTCCCGTCTCCGCCTGTAACAGACCCACATTTGTCCTCACCAAATCTTTTTTCTTTACACTTATCTAAAGAAGCTTTGCCAATCCACCTTTGTTACTCATCAGTTTGCATTCATATTCCCTTTATCAGCTTCTTGGTCATTCTTTTCCAGATTCTAAATTCTTAATCCTCAGACTTGCCAACTTTGTTTTGGCAACCTTATAAGCCACTCCCTTCAAACTTATTTTGTTCACCACAGTTGATCGATAGCTCCTGTTGGGTTTGTGTCTTAGAGAAATGTACATTAGCAACATTAAAAAAAAAAATTCTAGCCATTGTCCATCTACCAATATTTTTCCCAATCCACTATAGCCAACTTTCCCCCTCATATAGTCATAATTTCCTTTCCGCCTCGGAGAAGCAGCAAGCATAATCAAGGACCCCACACATACCCTTTTCCTTTGGGTAAAAGATACAAAAGTCTGAGGTCATATACCAACTAACTCAAGAGCAGCATCTGCCCTGCTGCCATTAGACTTTTGAATGGGCCTACCATATATTAAGCTGATCTTTCTCTACACCCTAGCTATGACTATGACACTATATTCTACACTCTTCTTTACTTTTCCCCTATGTATTCTATGAATGGTATGTTTTGTCTATATAGCATGCAAGAAAAAACTTTTCACTATATCCCATCACATTACAACAATAAATCAAATCTGTTCAGATTCAGGAACCTAGCTTCAGAATGAACTACTTTCAGACTTGAGGTAAAACTCAATTTTATGGTCACTATTTCCTAATGATTCATTCAGAGCAAGATTATTGATTAACCCTTTCTCATTAGATAAACACATGTTCATATAATTTTCCAGAAGCCATTCGACCCCTCGAGCCTGTTACTATTCAGCAAGATCATAGCTGATCTGAGTGTAACTCAAACTCCTCATTCTTGCCTATCCCAATAACCTTTCCCCCATTGCTCATCAAGAATCTACCTCTGCCTTAAAAAATATTCAAAGACTCCATTTTCCACCACATTTTGAAGAGAATTCCTTTGCCCATTTCAAAGACTCAACCTTAAAAGGTTTCAATCAAGTTGCCTCTTACTCTTCTAAACTCCAGCAGATACATGCCTAACTTGTCCAGCTTTTCCTCAAGATAACCCTCCCATTCTAGTTGTCAGTCTAGAAAACCTTCTCTGAACTGTTTCCAAGATGTACATTCTTTCTTAAAATGAGACCAATACTGTACACAGTACTCCAGATATGTTCTTGCCTCTGCTCTGTATAACTGAAGCATAACGTCCCTACGCTTGTATAAAATATCTCTTGCAATAAACAATAACGTTCGATTAGCTTTCCTAATTATTTGATGCAACAAACCTTGCACACTAATCTTTTGCAATTCTTGCACTAGGACACCCAGATGCTGCTGGATCTGAGCGTTGCAATTTCTCATCATTTAGATCAGCTTTATTTTGTCAAAATGAACCATTTCACATTTGCTCACATTATACCCCATTCACAGATCTTTGCCCATTCCATCCAAATCACAATATTTCCAAATTTGCTGACAACAAAACTAGGTGGCACTTTTCGAGTGGTGAACAAGTTTCAAAGTTATTTAGAAAGTTATTTAGACAAGATGACCAAGTAGGCAAATACATGCAGATACAGTATAATGTCGATATGCAACGTTATCCACTTCAGTAGGAACAACAGAATGACAGTATTATTTAAATAGTAATAGATTGGGAAGTGTTAATGTGTCCTTGCACACCAGTCATTTAAAGCAAGCATGCAGGTGCAGCAAGCAGTTAGGAAGGCAAATGGTATGCTGGCCTTCATTGCAAGAGAATGAGTGCAGGATCCAGATGTCTTACTGCAGCTGTACAGTATCTTGGTGGGACCATTCCTAGAATATTGTGTGCAGGTTTCATCTACTTACGCAAGAAGAGTTATACTTGCTATATTTAGCATGGGGTGGGAAGTGGCGGGGGTGGGGGGGGGGGGGGGAGGGGGGGGGGGGGGGGAGAGAGTTCAGGGACCATAATGCAGGATACATGGTAGGTCATCTACGACCAAGATGAGACAAAATTGGAAATTTCTTCAGAGGATGGTGAACCAGTAGAATTCTCTACCAAGCAAGGCTGTGGAGGCCAAGTCAGACACTAGAAGCAGTAAGCAACCCTTCTGCTCCACCATTCATTTTGATCATCAAATTCAATATCCTGATCCCCCCTTTGCCCATATCCCTCGAGCCCCTAGAACTATAATCTGATTTCTTCTTGAAATCCGACGTTTTGGTCTCAACTACTTTGTGGAAGTAAATTCCACACATTCACCACCCTCTGGATGAAGAAATTTCTCCTTGCTTCAGTTCTAAAAGGTTTACCCCTTACCTCAAACACAGTCTCCTCAATCAACGCTGCTAGTTACATCCTCAAAGAATTCCAATTGATTCGTCAAGCATGACTTCCCTTTGTAAATCCATGCTGACTTTCTGATTATACCACTGCCTTCCAAATGCTGAGTTATGAAATCCTTGATAATGGACTCTAGCAACTTCCCCAGTACTGACGTTAGGCTCACTGGTCTATAGTTCCCCGTTTCCTCTCTACCTTCCTTTTTGAATAGCGGGCTTACAGTAGCTACCCTCCAATCTGTTGGAACAGGTTCGGAGTCCAAAGAATTTTGGAAAATAACCAATGGATCTACTATTTCTAAGGCCACTTCCTTAAGTACACTGGAATGAAGACTATGAGGATCTGGAGATTTATCCACCTTCAATCCCATCAATTTCCCCAAAACCATTTCTCTACTAATGCTGATTTCTTTCAGCTCTTCACTAAAACTTGTTTCTCTCAGAACCTCTGGCACATTACTGAACGTATTCAATGAAATAGATTTCTAGACCCTAAAAGCATCAAGGGGTATGGGGAGTGAGCAGGAGTATTGCTCGAGATAGATGATCAGCTATGAGCACATTGAATGAGAGCAAGCTCAATGAGCCAAATGGTCTACTCCTGGGATGTTTCTATTTAACCCATGTCCCTTTGTAGCCTCCTTATGGCCACTTCGCAACATACTTTGTGTCATCAGCAAATTTAGCATACCTTTAGTCCCTTCATCCAAGTCACATATAAAAGTTGAGGCCCAAGCACTGATCCTTGTGGCACAGCACTTGTTACATATTGCCACATTAAATGACCCATTTATGCCTATCCTCTGTTTCCTGTTAGCTAATCTTCTACGTTATCCATGCCAATGTGTTAGCCTCTGCACCAACTATTCTTTTCTGCAATAACCTTTAATGAGGCACCTTACTAAATGCCTTCAGGAAACCCAAGAGCAGTACATCCCATGGTTCTTCTTCCACAAACTCCAATCAGTTAAACATGATTTCCCTTTCATAAAGCCATATTGACTATGCCTGATGAACATGACTTTTTCCTAAGTACCCTGCTATAACATCCTTAATAAACATTTTCCATAACAAATGTTAAGCTAACTGGCCTGTAGTTTCCTGCTAACAGTCTCCCCCACTTTTTGAATAAAGGCGTTACACTTGCTATTTTCTAATGCAATCTTCCCAAAATGTAGGGAATTTCGAAAAATTAAAACCAATTCATTAACTATCCTCACTAATCACTTCTATGAAGACCCTAGGATGAAGTCCATCAGGACCCAGGGAATTGTCTGCCTCCAGATCCAACAATTTGCTCAGTACCACTTCCCTGGTGATTGTAATTTTCTTGAGTCCCATCCTCCCTTTAATTTCCTGATTTCAGCCATTTCCAGGACATTTCTTGTATCCTATAGTGTAAGCCAATGCAAAATACTTATTCATCTTCCACAGCATTAGTGCTAATTAGGTAAATTGAAGCTGCCCGTTACTACTGTATTAACCATGCTACATGCAGCTCTAACGTGCTCATTTATACCGTGCCCAACGTTACCACTAGTTTGGTGGCCAGTAAACAAATCTCACAATGTTTGCTGCTCCTTGCTGTTTCTTAGCTCCACTCAAATGGACTCTACATCTTGATCCTTTGTGCTACCATTCCTTCTATTCCTCTCTGCCCATACTTCCCAAATGACAAATATCCCTGAACTTTCAGCTCCCAATCCTGATCACCCTGCAGCCACGTCTCTAATGGTAATTAAATCATACCCATTAACCTTTATTTGCCCGTTCAAATCATCTACGTTGTTGAGAATGCTGCATGCATTCAGATAGAGAATCCTTAACTTGTCTTTTTAACCTTATTCTGCTCTAATTCTACTTGATCTTTGCCTTTGTTTCGTCTGCCTTCTAATTTCCCTTGCGACATTTTGGCTCCTGTTACCAGTCTTGCTTCCCCCTCAGGTTTCAATTTACCTGCCAACTTAGTTTAAACCATCTCCAACTGCACTAGCAAATCTCCCTGCGAGGAGATAAGTCCTGGCCCTGCTAAGATGCAACCCATCCATCTTGCACAGGTGTCATCTGCCCGAGTCAGCCTTTAAACCTCAAATCTAATGCCTTCCCTTCTACACCAATTCATCAGCCACTTGATTGCTCAATCCTATTCAAATGCTCACTATGCATGTGACACAAACTAATGGAAGAATATTGCTTTCAAGGTCCTGCTTTTTAATTTCTTTCTTAACTCCCTAAATTCTGCTTTCAGGACCTCATCCCTCATGTCATCGGTATCAATATGGACCATAACCTCTGGCTGTTCACCTTCCTCCAGAAGAAATGTCCTGATTAGGTGGATAGAAAAGCTATTTCCTTTTGGGACGAATTCTCAAATAAGGGGGATAATATTCAAATTGGGCTGTTCAAGAGTCATGTCAGGAAGCACTTTACGTGGGAACATCTTCCCATTGGTTGCTGCTAGTCAACTGGAAATTTCAAATTCAAAATTGACTTTCGTTTGGCAAGTTAAGGATAATGGAACCAAGATCAGCAGATAAGAGTTAAGATAGCTAGAATCCAACTGAATGGTAAAATAGGGCTCAAGGAATTTACTGGCCTGCAGCTATTTTGGTAGTCCTGTGTTCTAGAAACACAGATTTCAGGGAAAGGGGATGAAATATTTGATTGAAAATGGACTTGGAGGGGGAGGTGGACATATTTTTAGAATCACATCAAGTTAGAACAAGGACATGCACATAACCAAACAAAATATTTTTTGAAAATTGACATTTGGAGTTAGTAGTACACTACTCGTGTAGTGGATACAGATCTGCCACAAGCATTGAAAGTGAAGTCAAGGCAAAATGCTGAATAAAATTGGGATGCTGGATAACATCCTGGTCTGTTTAATCTCCTAAATTGGATTGCCCTCAGAGGAAATTCATGAAATTCTCCTGCCCCTACACCAAAATGGTCAAGATTTAAAAAAAAAGATTTATTGCCTATCCAAGGAAACAACTATTGAAGGTATCATTGTTTAGTTGCAATGTGACTGGATGAAGAGGAGGTACTTTATGGACCACTTGATCATTTTGTTTGTCTTTGTGTTGTTTGACAGCACTGAAATTATCTACAGCTAGACATGTTGGCTATTCCAACACAAAGCATGATTGGTTTAGTACACATTTTTGCTGCTGGTCTCATAATTGACATCCAAGTAATAAAATTGTGAAATAAATTTGTTTAAAAATACTGGCCATAAGTTCATAAAGTCCCCCGAAATCATCTGTCACAGTTTATAATAGCTGCTTCCAAGATTATGCAAGTGTTTCCCAGCGAGCCATAAGCAGGTCATTGTCAACATTGAAATTAATATGGTAACTGGACATTGAGTAATTGAATGAAAATAATAAGTTGTATCCTTTTGTCCTAATGAAACATTTGAATTTGTGATCAAATTAAAAGCCTGTCTTTGGCAACTATTCGTTAATCCATGATATGGTGCTTCTGCAATTTTCTTTTAAAAAGCAGCAGCAATTATACTCTGCATGGCAAGTTTTCCATCGCATTATGTAAGAAGCAAGCATTTAATGCTAGTGAGACTACTACAAATAAAGTGTGCAAGATTGCAAACAAACTTCAAATCACCACAGACGCAATAAATTTTTCCATGCCCTTTTAATGGTTGTGCCACAAACATTTCTTTTCACGTCATTTGTTAACAAATAAAGTTTTCATTCTGCCAGCATCAACATGTTACGTTGTTGAGTGATCAGGTTATAACAGCATAAACATCAACAGTTCCCAAAATATCACTGAAGTGGCATACATGCAAAAACTAAACCACAAAAGATGCAATTTCAAGCAAATGCAAACTAGATCATTAAATATTCTTAATTATATTTACTAGTAAGTACAAAAGAGAGTTAGAAAATTTTTAACACATTAAATCCTCCTGCAAGTTAGAAGCTAATTTGCATTCATTTAACTAGAAAAATTTGGAGTGGAATAATCTCTAGATTCAGAAGATAAATGCTCAATGAAAATGGTTACACAAGAAAGTGCATCAATAAATTCATAATACAAAAAGACAACTCAAAAAAAATCAATACCAGATGGTCCTATTCTGTGGTCCCGTCAAAGAAAACTCCAAGTATGGCATGATCATCATTGGATTATTGGTGCCATAACAAGCAGCAAAACTATTTTGAACTAAACAATGTAACGCATAATGCAAAGTTCCTTCCAGGATACTCTCAAAAATCTTTTCACCCATGAGTGCTCATCCATTTTCACTTGTTAAATATGAGGGAATAGTTACTTGTTATCCAATCGTAGTAGCTGCTCCTTACCATTTATTGTTAAAGATTTTAATTGACCATCTTCCTCTACTTCCACTCTTTCTTGACCGTTTTCTACAATCCTGGAAATTAAAAGGCAATATGCCGTCAAACTTCAAAAATGCATTTGGAAGGTTGAAAGGGCTATCATGAAATAAAAATAGCCAGGAGAATTTTAAGTAGCTTTTCCAAATAAGGGATGTGTAATGAAACAGAAGCTACAGCAAAATAATCATACATCTGTTGAAAGGGACAGATCTCATGGGCTAATACCCAACTTTAGCTTTTGACTTTAATCATAAAATACATTTTAACTTGATAAGGGGAAGGATTTACTGGTTTAAAAATGTCAATATTCAGTAAATCTATCTAGCCAGCTCGCATAATGAGAAAATATTTCTATATGGAATCCTTAAATTCATTTTTAATATACCTCTTAGTGGTGATTTTCCTGCCATTAACAAACTTGGTAGATGTCGATACTGATCGGAAGTTACCCATTCCACCACCTCCAAACGAAGAAGAGGAGAATGATGCCGTTCCAAGATTACCAAACGAACTGAATGAAGTAAAACCTAAAGAAAACAACAAGTACAAGTTTATCATAGAAATCATAGAATCCCTACAGTACAGAAAGAGGCCATTCGGCCCATCGAGTCTGCACCGACCACAATCCCACCCAGGCCCTACTCCCATATCCCTACATATTTACCCAACTAATCCCTCTAACCTATGCATCTCAGGACACTAAGGGCAATTTTTAGCATGGCCAATCAACCTAACCCGCACATCTTTGTTTTTCCAAAACAATCTAAATTAATGCAAGTTCCATTTCACACTGTTAGGCATCTAGCTCTCTATTAGAATCACCCAATAGAAAATGTAATCCAAATTCACACTAAAAAAAAATAATCTTATTTCAGTTAATTAGATACATTTGCAATAAAAAGCTGACAATCAGGAATGAGGACCATGAAAATTCTAAATTTCATTAAACTCCATCTGGTTCACTACCTCAAGGGGAGGAAAGCTGATATCTCTATTTGGTCTGTTGTATATGCGACCCCAGACCCAGAGAAATATGGTAGACTCAAATACCGTCTGAATTGGCCGAGCAAGCCACTGAATTGTTGCAAAATATCTACCAAAGCATAACACAATTAATAGATCACTATACCTGGCTCAGTCAACTCTCCCTCAACATCATATGAGGACTTGCACTGAAACTGGGAATGTCCAGTCTATTCAAGCAACTGACAGGCAAAAATCATACGTTTCAGCTAACATTCCACCAGTGGCATAAACACTAGGGGGAGTGGCCTTGGGAGTCATTAATATTGACCTTGGACTCCACGTCATCTCATGGCAGCAGGTCAGACAGGGGCAAAGTAACCTTCTGCTGATGAATTAATACATGTTGAGCAGCACTGGTGATCGCAAAAGTATAGGTTGTACTCTGAGGCACTTCAATGTCCATCATCCAGAGTGGCTTCATAGTCTAATTACTGCGTAAACCGGCTGAGCCCTGAAGGACATAGCCTGTGACAGGTGGTGAGAACTAATATGGAGAAAAACCCATTAAATATTATGCTCACTAATCTATGTGCTGCAATTGCATCTGGCCATAACATCATTGGCAGGAGTACAGTCTTATCTTTGTGGAGACAAATTTCTGCCTTCACTCCAAGGACACTTTCCAATATGTTGTGAGGCACTGCCACTATGATAAACAGGGCAGATTCAGAATAGATCCAAGAAAATTTGTAACCTTATGACACAGCATACCTCTTAGGACACCAAAGCCATCAAGCTAGCAGACCTAGATTGGCTCAATGTGTAGAGCATGCCAGGATACATGCCACATCAAGCATGCCCAAAAGAAAGATGTCAAAATGGTGAAGCTACCTCATCAGACCATATGCCAAACAGCAAAATCAGTATGCTATATGCCAAGATATCCCACAACCAAAGGATCAAAGCACTGCAGTCCTGCAACATCCAGCCATGAATGGTGGTCAATTAAACTAATGGAGGTAGCTCCATGAAAAAAAACGGAAGAGGTTACTGATAGTTCTATCAAGCAGGACCTCCTCATATATCAAGCAGCCCTAGTAAAACTGAAGTCAGTGGGAATTAGTGGGACAAACTCCACTAATTGTCATTTGGAAGCCAAACATCTCGGCCAAAGGCCATTGCTGCAGGAGTTTTGCTGGGCAGTCTCCTCAGCCCAACCACCTTCAGCCACTTGAAATGGCCATGTCCATCATAATGTCATAAATGGGGATATTTAGTGAAGATTGCAGTATTCTGTTCCAAGTGTGTCTGCCTTCAATAAGACCTGGGTGCACCACCTGACTCCTCAAACCTTTCCACCATCTACAAGGCACAAATCAAAGTGTGATGGAATATTCCATACTTCCCTGAATGAATGCAGTTCCACAACACAAGAGGTTCAGTACCATCCAGAACATAGCCTGCTTAATTGGCACCCTGGCCACTGCTCGCCCACTGTAGCTGAAGATGCACTGCAGCACGGGGCAGCAGTGGCAAGTACTGCTGCCTCAGCACCAGGGACCCAGGTTAGATCCCCAGCTTGGGTCACTGTCAAGTCTGCATGTTCTCCCCATGTCTGCATGGGTCTCCTCAGGGTGATCCAGTTTCCTCCCACAGTCCAAAAAACATTGGCAATGCTAAATTCTCCCTCGACCCGAACAGACAAAATGCGGCGACTAGGGGATTTTCATGGCAACTCTACTGCAGTGTCAATGTAAGCCTAGTTGTGACACTAATAAACAAACTTAAAGCAACTTGCCGCTGTTTCATCAGTATCTCTCAAACTTGTGACCTCCAACACCAAGGAGGGCATGAGCAGTACATACACAGGAACACCACCATCTCAAAGTTTCCCTCCAAGTTAAACATTTATCCCAACTTGGAAAGATCTCACCATTCGTTAGGCCAAAATGCTGGCACACAATTTAAAAGCACTATGGGTGAATTTCATCACAAGAAGTTCAATAAGCAGTTCACCACCTTCAAGGGTCATTCAGGTTGGACAATAAATGCTATCATGGCCATTTTACTGTGAAGTAAAACAATTCCAATGGTATAGGACTCTGTATTGACATTCATTCCAATTCACTTGACCTCAAGTGCAGTAATGTCACTGTCAGAGTAAGCATAAATTCAGCTCAAGAGCTGAAACCCTAACCCAAAGGTGTGGTCCACACCTTGTAAAACTCAATCCATGCGAGGAGCAAGAGAATAGAAGTCAGTAGAGGGAATTGGTGGCCTGGTGGCATTGTCACTGCATTAGTAATCCAAAGACCCAGGGTAATGCTCTGGGGGCCAGGGTTTCGAATCCCATAGAAGCTGGAATTAAAAGTACAGTGATGACCATAAAACCATTATCAATTGCTGTCAAAACCCATCTGGTTTATTAATGTCCTTTAGGGAAGGAAATCCACAGTACTTATTTGATCTGGCCTACACGTTACTCCAGAACCACACCATGTGGTTGAATTTTAAATGACTTCTGAAATGGCCACTCCGTTTAAGGGTAATTTGATTTATCACATGTATTAGTATACAGTGAAAAGTATTGTTTCTTACACAAAAAAGACAAAGCATACCACACAGAGGAAAGGAGAGAATGCAGAATGTGTTACAGGGATAGCTAGGGTGTAGAAAAAGATAAATTTAATGAGATGCAAGTCCATTCCAAAGTCTGACGGCAGCAGGGAAGAAGCTGTTCTCGAGTCTGTTGGTACGTGACCTCAGACTTTATGTTTTTCCCCCGACGGAAGATGGTGGAAGAGTATGTCCGAGGTTCGTGGGGTCCTTCATTATGCTGGTTGCTTTTCCAAGGCAGCAGGAAGTGTAGACAGAGTCAATAGATGGGAGGCTGGTTTAAGAGATGGACTGGGTTTTGTTCACGACCCTTTGTAGTTTGAGACAGAGCAGAGCAGGACTCAGAATCCCTACAGTACAGAAGGCCATTCAGCCCTTCGAGTCTGTACAATCCCACCCAGTCCCTGTAACCCTTATTTACCCTGCCAATCACCCTGACACGGGGGTCAATTTAGCCAATCAACCTAACCCACACATCTTTGGACTGTGGAAGGAAGACTGGAGCACTCAGCAGAAACGGGGAGAAAGCGCAAACTCCACACAGTGACCAGAGGCTGGAACTGAACCTGGGACCCCGGCACTCAGGCAGCAGTGCTAACCACTGCGTCACTGTGCCACCATACCAAGTTGTGATACAACCAGAAAGAATGCTTCCTATGGTGCAGCTGTAAAAGTTGGAGTGTCGTAGCGGACATGCCAAATTTCCTTAGCCTTCTGAGAAAGTAGAGGTGTTGGTGGGTTTTCTTAACTATAGCATTAGGAGGGACCAGGAAGAATCATAGAATCCCTATGGTGCAGGAGGCGGCCATTCGGCTCATCGAGCCCGCACTGACAACAATCCCACCCAGGTCCATCCCCATAACCCCACGTATATACCCTGCTAATCCCCCTGACACTAAGGGGCAATTTAACATGGCCAATCAACCTAACATGCACATCTTCGGATTGAATGCCAATCTAAGGAATATAGTAAGGGGGCTAAGGACACAGCCTTGTGGAGCACCAGTGTTGAGGATGATTGCGGAGGGGGTGTTGCCTATCCTTACTGATTGTAGTCTGTGGGTTAGTTAAGTCTCGGATCCAGTCGCAGAGGGAGGAGCTCAGCCCCAGGCCATGGAGTTTGGAGATGAGTTTTGTAGGAACAATGGTGTTGAAGGTGGAGCTGTAGTCAACAAATAGGAATCTGACATACATGTCCTTGTTATCTAGGTGTTCCAGAGTTGAGTGTAGGGCCAGGGAGATGGCATCTGCTATGGGCCTGTTGCACGATAGGCGAACTGTAGAGGATCTAGACAATCTGGGAGACGAGAACTGATTTGTGCCATGACTAACCTTCCGAAGCACTTCATAATGAATTAGGTAATTAGGGGTGGGCAATAAATGCTGGCACAGCCAGCAACACCCACATCCCATGAATTAAAAAAACTATTAGAAGGGCAAGATTACTTAAGTAATCAAATTTGCTGCAGTCCAGTATATATCCTAGTGCTACAAAAGCAGAATTCTTAAAGAAAAATTTGGATCAAATGACAAAAAGAATAAAATGACATGAAGAACAAGCAGCTTTGGGAGAACTTATAGAATAAGGTAGAAGTTGAAGTCATTATTCATCACAACCTCAATTACATCAGTGCGCATTCACCAGATTCTGCCAGTACGCAGGAACAGGAAGTCTGTGCCACGTCATCATTGTGCACCTAGAACAGGAAGTCCAACACCAACTCCACCCACTGATACATGCACATCGCCACTGACATCATTGTTATGCACCCACTGGCATGTGGCACCATCCACGCTTACCCCACACCCAATCCATGTCCAATTAGCTTGCCACTTGGAAACAAAGTGGTGAGTGCGAGGAAGGCAGCAAGAAAATCACAATCGAGATCGCAGGATTTTTAAACTGGAACTGGCGTTTTGCAGTTCAATACTGCAAAAGCTGCCACCTTTAATCATGACGGAAAAAGAACTTGCATTGATGCTTTGTATTGCTTGATATTGCGGATGGTCCTATTCTTTGACACAGGCTGCTACCTGTGGTGTTGCTAGCAGTGGTGTCCGAGGCACTGCGACTGCATGTCCAGTGAATGCATTGTGGTGACAGCAAACACAGCTATCTACATACCGTTCATCGTCATAAACCAAAAACTCTGCATTGGAACTAATATTCTTTAATTCGGTCTTGGGTGGAAAAAAATTAGCACTTCTTTCAAGTCTTTATTGCCCAATTTTCATGGATTAAACAAGGTACAAATTGAGAAGTCCTAAATTTAAACCGTTACTTTCACCTTAAAATTAATCAACATATTCCACAGATTACATCTGAGAGTAGTACAGAATAGAAAAATGATCACTGCCCAGTGTCCACATGGATTAGACTCAACAAGCTTGGTAGAGCTATTGCTAGTGAAATTTCAAATTTGCTCAAAATATGCAAATTAGGACAAACAATTTTCAGTATCCATTTACTTTGCTTTCGTACTTACCATTGGAAGGCAATCAAGTATGCTTTAAATGTTAAAGTTGATTGTCTTAAAATCTGGGATAATTTCAGATAATACGCTTTCATCTTAGTTTTAATAACTTCCATGCATCTAATCTGCATTAGAAAGAAATACATCATATTCTACTATATATTTATTGATTAATACTTACCAGGATCAAACGCAGGAAATCCACCAAAAGGAGAAAAGAAAGACCCTCTGCCACCCCTGCTTCTACCTCGTCGATTTCCAAAGAAATCATCAAAGGGGTCATCCACTGTTCCAAAAACACAAATTTAATTAAAATCATACGATGAGTCAGTTACATTGATGGATCTTGGATTTAAATAAAACAGAAGTAGAAAGCACACCAACTCAAAACAGTACCAGCAAATCCTAACTCCTCCTCCCCAAGAGGGGTGGATCAACAAAAAAATTAAACCTCTGACATCAACATTCAATGTTTGGCCAAAACGGACAGTGAAGTTGAATTACGTAATTAACAAGGTGCAATAAAATCTAGGAGTTTGTGATCAAGGTGTGCGCACTCTGATCAAATAATATCTTAAAGGTAATTTCCAGTTCTCATCGCCAAGAATTGTTTAAGAACAAAGAAAATTACAGCTCAGGAACAGCCCCTTCAGCCCTCCAAACCTGCACCAACCATGCTGCCCGACTGAACTAAAACCCGCTAGCCTTCCAGGGACCATATCCCTCTATTCCCATCCTATTCATGTATTTGTCAAGATGCCCCTTAAAAGTAATTTTTGTATCTGCTTCCACTACCTCCCTCGGCAATGCGTTCCAGGCACCCACCACCCTGTGTAAAAACCTTGCCTCGTCCATTTCTTTTAAACCTTGCCCATCGCACCTTAAACCTACGCCCCCTAGTAATTGACTCTTCCACCCTGGTAAAAAGCTTCTGACTATCCACTCTGTCCATGCCTCTCAATCTTATAGACTTCTATCAGGTCGCCCCTCCAACCTTTGTCGTTTCAAAGAGAACAAACCAAGTTTCTCCAACCTCTCTTCATAGCTAATGCCCTCCATATCAGGGAACATCCTGGTAAATCTTTTCTGTACCCTCTCCAAAGCCTCCAGGTAGTGCTTCTGGTAGTGTGGCGACCAGAATTGAACACTCTATTCCAAGTGCAGCCTAACTAAGGTTCTATAAAGCTGCAACATGACTTGCCAATTTTTAAACTCAATGCCCCGGCCGATGAAGGCAAGCATGTCATATGCCTTCTTGACTACCTTCTCCACCTGCGTTGCCACTTTGTGACCTGTTTACCTGTACACCCAGATCCTACTGCCTACCAATACTCTTAAGGGTTCTGCCATTTACTGTATATTTCCCATCTGTATTAGACCTTCCAAAATGCATGGCTTCACATTTGTCCGGATTAAACTCCATTTGCCATCTCCCCGCCCAAGTTTCCAACCGATAACTGGAGGGAACTGCTAGGTTGTTGAACAAGCACTCAGATAGCATAAAGCAAGGGAGGTACAGCTTGGCATTATGTGCAAGCTAACTCAATATCTGCATTGATTGCCAAGGAACAGCATGCAGATACCAAGATGCTCCGCAACCACTGGAGCTTAAGTTTAGTTATTAACGTAATATCGGAAACAAAGCAAGTTGTGCACAAAATTCTACAACCACAATGAGGGGAAACCCGTTAATGTTTAACTCATGTTGGTTGAGAGGTAATGTTGGCTAGGCCAACTGACCTCGCCTGTCACAGGATCTTCTCCATCCACATGAAAGGACAAACCCCCCTTGTTTCAACATCGCATCCAATATGGGATCTCTGTCAATGCACAACTCCTACAGTAGCGCTTCAGTCTAGAACCTTAGATTATGTTCAAATACTGAAATAGGGCTTGAATCCATGACTTTGATTCAAGCACTACAGCGCTACTGCTGAGCCAAAGCTGACACTTTGATAAAGGAATGGAGCCAAGGATAGATCTGTGGAAGGAACAGCAGATAATGATGCAAGAGCTTGGAGAGATGCCATTACTGTAGGTGGTTTGACAGCAATTTGATGAGCAAGAAAATGAACAATGATCAAAACAGGAAATACACATTCAGGAAGAGTGATACCTTTTGTAATAGTTTGGTTGTGGAGCTACTAAGTCCAGGATTTCCCATTTACCAAAATTAAGTAGAACGTTTCTATCCAGCACAGACCAACTGGACCAAATGGTCTGTTCCTATTGATTAGGGAGTTTTGATTAATCAGATGCTGAGAGGAGTCAGAAAGGTCAGAACCACAAAAAAGGCAGTAATGAAGAGATTGTAGTGAACTCTCTTATAGGACAACTATAGGAGAGAGAAATCATGCCCTAATAGAAGAAACAGTGTACTGAAATAATACTTCAAACACAGTTAACAGAATGCCAACATAAATAGTGATCTGAATAAGGCAAGTGTGCTGAGGAGAGCGCAGAAAGGGCCAAGAGGGAGCAGAAAATGAGAAAGTTGGATTTGGGGTTTTTGAAAGGAGTCACATGGGACCACCAAGTCATCAGCTTTGCCAAGTTCAGATAGGTTCAGTTTACTTCCCACCCCACGCGTCAGACGTGAAGACAGCACTGGGCGAAATATGCACCACTACAAATAGCCTTGAGACGAAACATCCTGAGGCTTTGTTCCTCGTAGGTGGGGACTTCAATCAGACCAATCTCGAGAGCGTCCTACCAAGATACCACCAACACATGTCCTGTTCCAGCAGAGGCCCAAACATCCTAGACCACTGCTACACAAATATCAAACATGCCTACCGCTCTATCGCCCGCTCACACTTTGGCAAATCAGACCACAAGGCTGTGCTCCTGCTCCCGGCTTACAAGCAAAAACTAAACGGGAGAATTTGTCAAAGAAAGGCGTGCAATGTTAGTCTGAGGAATCGGATGATCCCCTCTGGGACTGCTTAGGGTCAGTAGACTGGTCAGTATTTAAAATCTCCGACCAGTCTGAACGAGTACACCACTAAAGTAACTGACTTCATTAGTAAATGTGCAGAAGACTGTATGCCAAAGAAACAAATCCGTGTTTTCCAACCGGAAACCATGGATGAACAGATATATCTACTGCTTGCTGTGTTGACTGAGGGCTAATATGACAGGTTTAGGGAAGACATTGAGGGAAACACAACAAAAACAAAATGTTGGAAAATCTCAGCAGATCCAACAGCATTTGTGGAGAGAGAATAGAGCTAAGGGTCATCCAGACTAGAAACCTTAGCTCTATTCTCTCTCCTCAGATGCAGTCGGACCTGCTGAGATTTTCCAGCATTTTCTGTTTAAGATTCCAGCATCCACAGTAATTTGCTTTTATTTGGGGGAAAACACATTTGGCTGCAGAGACAGCATCTGAAGAATAAGGTCTTTTGAAACAACACAAGCCACAGGAAAGGGGCATTAGTGATCTGGACTTGGTAAAATCATACATCTATGAGCCTCTATACAGGAACCATCATAAAATTGTAAATGAGGCTAGTCCCATGGTGTATGTAGTCCAGTTACCCAAGTAGTAAAATGGCACCACAACCAATGCGGATTTCATCAAGGAGACAAAGGAAAGAAAGCCAGGATACCCTATATATTGGTACTATAATGAAGAATGAGTACAAGACCACTGAGGCCTTCTCATATTGCCAGAGCAGCAAGAATCGAGATCTCCTTGGTCAGATGTCAGGAGAAATCCTGAGCTGGGTAACAGATCATAGTCACCAAGCCCACCTACCAATGATATGGGGCACAACCTTAATTTGGTCCCCCTGCCCCTTGTCCTTGCCTGGACAAAGAAAGGGAATAGTACAAACTGGAGTAGGCACAAGGCCAAATTTTGTTTCTTGTCTCAGATCCTTCAAGATTACAAGTTTTTACAAGTGCCTGCTGGAGGTGCCAAATCAGTTTTTGACCATTTTGCATTCTTGTCTAAACACGAATAAAATAGTTGGAATGTATAGTGTACAACATGAGTACAGTTCAATACTTCTCACTGTATGGGAGTTTCATGCAACAGCAGAATATCACATCACCACATTTAACAAATCTTTGCATTCTGGCACAAGATGTTTTCTTTCAAATTGAAGAGGGTAAAAAACTAATGGTTATTCTATTTGAACTAATAATGCGGAGGCCTGGACAAATAGCCCTGTTTAATCCCTGCCATGGTTGTTTTTAAATTGCAATTCATTTTTTTTTTCCAAATCTGGATATAAGCAGCTATCCTGAAAGGAAGGAAAGCAACCATTTTTACAACATTTGACTCGAATAGCCCTCTGAAGTTGCCCTGCAAGTCACTCAATTGTATCATCAAATTCTCAGAAAGGGATAGGCAACTCATGCCACCCAACTCATTGCTGTCCATTCTCAAGTAGGTGCATGTAAAAACAAAAAGGACATCTTAGTAAATTACTTACTGAAGAAATCTGCAAAGGGATCCCTGCCTCCAAAGAATTCCCTGAAAACATCTTCAGGATTGCGGAATGTGAAGCCATAGTTGAAGCCTTCTCCATAATGACCACCTAAATCCAGGAGAGTGTGGGGAGAGAGAAAGAGGAAGACAAAAGATGTCAAATTTCAAAATGATTAGAAATCATTCCAGCCATTAAACATTACCATCAGCTGTTTCAGAGCTCGAATCTCAATTTCAGACAGCCTTTCAGAATTTGTTTTAATTGAACCTTTGATGCTCAAAGGATTTCAGTATAGATCAAGTCATGTCGAATGGATCCCCATTAAAGTCGACAAGAGCAAGCTTTGAAATTATAATTTAGCGCACTATACTACAAATAGAGAAAACTGGATTCAAGCTCAAGGCTCAACTGACATTTCACAGATTCTTGAGGGGCCACTGTTGGACGGGCATTGGAAAAACTGGGTGGGAAAAGAAATGGGTTTGAACTTTGTTTGCATTTGAATCCTGGAGCATTGACACTGAAGTAGTCAGAATTTTAAATGTCTTTTATGAATTTACATTTATTTGGAGCACCAGCTGTCTCAATTTCAACCATTGCCTGAAAAAAGATAGTGCATCAAATCAAACTCTGCTTGAAACCACAATGTAATATTTGTACGAACCTATGTCACAGTGCAATTTTAGAAAATTGGACAAGAGAAACCTAAAAAAATTCCACTTGATAAATTCCAAAATTAGTATCAGATTGGATTTTAATAAATACTCATTTACAGCTCTGGTAACTGAATGTTGCTGGAAACACCCATTAAAGCTATAATGACGTAAATGCATGGAGAATTTTTAAAAAAGAGACTCAGGTCAACTTATTTTGTGGGCTGGAGCTGGAAGCTCGGGTCATAAAAACTGTAAACTACTTTCCAAGAAAGTCAACATCTACATGAACCAAAAGTTTTAAAAGTGAAACAATACTACAAAAGCATTGCAATACAGAAAGTATTGCTAATTTTCAGCTACGAGTCAAGGCCAGAATTATAATAACCAAAACTGAAGCTTTTCCAAAAACAGCCAAGTCTATCGTTAAGGCACAGCTAATGGCAAATGTGGAGTTGTTCAAATGCCAGAATGGAAACTTGAAACAACCAACCTCACATTTGTTCATAAGTTGCATAGTAAGAGGAGTGCTTTGAAACCCAGATATCTAACTACTTGTTGATTTTATAGTGATGTAAACGTTTCTTATATAGAAAAAAAACAATAAACTAATAGATGCACTTTCAAGTTCCAAACAAGCTTAATTGCTTTGAGCTAGCCTTCTCCAATCTGTTCAGCAACACTTTATTTTAGGGTCTATAAAAGTCCAGTAACTTTTAGCACACTGTGCCTTTAATTATGAGATTTCCCAGCAGTGTTTATTCACACAACTTGCTGAAAGTTAACCATTATTCCTGCTGCTGGCTGAGATCTAAAATAGCTACCTTCATAAATTTCATTATCGCCTTAATTACATTCTTTCCTTTAGATCACATTATCCGATCATTTCGTTAGAAGTGCTCTTTCCTAGAATTAACCACATCTCTTTACTTTTAGCATTTTACTAAACTCCCTTTATCCATACTTTACCTGTGACAAATTTCTTTCACATATTTTATCCTTTAAACCACAAGACCCACTCAAATCCATTCCTGTTCTATAACCATCCTTACTAAATTACACCTCAAGTAAACATGCATTTTAAGTTTAGTTAGGTTAATAAGCGTACCAAACTTTCAGTTTACAATCTCTCTGTCCCTTGCTTTAATTATCATTTATACACCCTAACGAGAATATTACCAACAGAAAAATATTACATTTAGGTTTTCCTCCACATCATCAAGCAAGCAGCTGAGTCAATTAAAAATGCCAGTGAGAAGTTAGCTAATTTCACCCAGAGATTAAGGTTGGTAAGTGGGCTAAATTATCCACAGACTCCTTATGGCTTCAGAGGGAAATAAATTGGAGTTCATTATCAATCATTATCCTGAGACTCCTATTAGAAGCAAAAAAAAACATTGCTTGCCACCTCCTCTCCTCACCCAAAAGGTTTCACTTCGCCAATGGTTGGTAAAGGTCAATTTGCAAGTATGCCCGTCAAACTAAACTACTTTTGGGTGCATTGCTGCACCCCATGATTTCACTATCAAAATATGGGTTGTTGCCAGCAGTGGAATTAAAGTCAGACCAAGTTCTTAAAAGCTACTGATTTTGAGGCGAGAATAATGCTGAGTCCATCAGCATTTGCCATTGAGTAAAGCCAGAAATAAACTTCCAACATCCATTCATGCAGTTAGATGGAAATCAGGAAGTTGCTATCTGATTTACCATGTGCCCCAGAAACTTCACTGCACTGCTACCTCATCAAGTGACTTGGCATTGAAACACATGAAGGATGTGATGTTGCACTCCTTCCTCAATGGATAAGCCAGAGAAAGTTATTCCAAGTACAAGTGAAACTTTGACAGCATCAAGTCCCAATTACTCTGAAAACAACCCCTCAAACTGAAAATTTACTTTTCCCAATTCTCATCTCTTCAGATTTTAATTAATTACGGTTAGCAGTTTTAAAAGATAAAATGTTTTACTTTGCATTGGTCTCAATTCCATCTTCTATCCTTCTCCACTTTGTGAATCATTTTACTTGAATTAAATATTCAAACTCATATCTAGTTCAGGATGAGATATTCAATAAGGGTTCCTCAATCTGCACCTCGTTCAGAAAATATTACTCTGATCAAATTTTCAAACATTTTAAAACCAAGGTTGGCTTTCTTACCTCCGCCACTATTGGCCAAACCTTCCTTCCCGTACCGATCATAGGTATTGCGTTTTGAAGCTGTGTTTAAAAAAAGGCAATTTTAGTACTAAAAACAGTAATCACTGGTCAGGGCCGTCTAACATACTGCCAACTATTTTCTAAAATAAAAACCATTGCTTACAGAAATCTAATTACTTTTGAAACTGCTCTTTTAACAGCTCCGAATGTTCATAAAGATAAAATGTTTTTAGACCATGACAAGTAAATAAAGTTCTCTACATTCAAAGATTTCTGAATAGTTCACCAGGCCTATAAAACTCTGCTGCAGGAGACAAACACCTTTTTAAAAAAGCTACTTAACCACAGATTGTGTGTTTGGTCTGTTTCATTTTTAAAAGAAACAACTCAAGGACAGGGCATCAAGATTGGCTCAACAGAAAGAAAAGCCACAGAGCTTAGAAATCTCACAACCAGTGAATCAGTACAAGAACACAAGAACAGGGATCAAGAGTAGGAAACTTAGCCCCTTGAACCTGCTCCGCCATTTAATATGATCGTGGCTAATCTCATCCCAGCCTCAACTCCACTTTCCTGCCCAATCATAGCCCTTCAAATCCTTCTTAAAAATGTCAATTTTTTTCTTAAATTTACTCAATGTCCTGGCATCCACCACACGAATTCCACAGACTTTGAGAAAAGCTATTTTTCCTCATCTTGTTTCAAATCTGCCACACCTTATCATAAAACTATGACCTCTTCTAGATTGCCCTAGGAGAGGAAACATCCTCTCCATGTCTACTTTGTCAATCCCCCTTATCATTTTGTACACCTCAATTAGATCCCCCCTCATTCTTCTAAACTCCAGCAAGTGCAGGCCTAAACCGCCCAAACTCTGCGCAAGACAAATCCCTCAATGCTGGAATCAATCTAGTGAACCTCCTCTGAACCACCTCCAATGCAACTACATCCCTCAAGGTGGCCAAAACTGTACATAATATTCTAAATGCAGTCTCACTAATACGTTATACAGTAGCAGGAATACTTCACTACTTATATGTTCTATTTCTCTAGCAATAAATGCTAAGATTCCTTTTGTCTTCCTTATTGTCTGCTGTACCTGCATATTAGTTTTCTGCGATTCATGCAAGAGTTCACCCAGATCCCGCTGCATCTGAAATTTCTCTCCATTTAGATAATTTGGCTTTGCATTTGTTCACTACTTTTCAGCATCATTTGCAAGTCTTCAGATACTGAACCTGTCTGTTCCCACATGCAACATTTGAATAACATTCAGACTTGGACTGATGAGTAACAAGTAACAATTATGCCATACAAATAGCAAGCAATGCTCATCTCCAACAAGAGTTAATTAAAGCTTTGACATTCAATGGTCTTGCCATTCCTGAATCACCAACCATCAATATCCTGGGGAGTCATCTTGGGACCCAGAAACTGAATTGGACCATCCATAAAAACACATTAGCTACCAGAAGAGATCAGATAGTGTATTCTGTGGCAACTTGCTCACCTCCAGACTGCCAAAACCTGCCCATCATCTACAAGGCACAAGCCAGGAACATGGTGGAATACTTTGCACTTGTCTGGATGAATGCAGCTTTAACACGGAAGCTGTTCCACACCATCCAAGACAAAGAAGCTTATTTAATTGACACCATCCACTGTATGCAAGAACTTTGACAAACCAAGTCTCAAAAGTGACAATTATATTAAAATCAGAGGAAATAAGATGTTTAGTGCAATATTGTTTAAACTTACAAGCTTATATACAATCAAATTTTCCGAGAGTATAAATCCATTAATATTGATTTTATACAATTTATGAAACAATCCAATCAGCACCTTTGACTCATTTCTGTGCATCGCCAATGGACTACATCTGTGGCTTGTGTTGGAATAGCATTTTCATGTGGTTTTAATGAACACAACCCGCATCCACGAAGATATTAAGATATTCATTCATGCAGCTTTATGATGCTTCAAAATGTATCAATTTATTTTGGTCAGTAGGTGTTTATAATATTCTTAAGGTCCTATTGGTAATTTTATAGTATTAGTAACCTGCTGGTAAGCAGAAATAAGTTAAAATAAGCATTATAGCACTTGGTTCATTTTGGCTGTCGACCTAATGGACAGATTCAGATGGCAGAATGCTAGTCAGCACTTGCATTATAAATTGAGTGTATAATTTGTGGCTGTTCTTGCCTACCTGTATTGATAAACATTTTTAAATACATTTCTGAATCAAAGCTATATTGCTAACATCAATCGTTTTAAAAACTGTATGCAAGTAAACTTCTGCAATTCAGGGCATGACAAGAGTTTGGAGAAGGGGACAAAACTGTAGTACCAGTTAAATGGTTCGCATTGACTATCCTATTTTCTGATTGTCTTTAAGACTCAGATTGTAAATTACATCTAAAGCCAGAGACTAACAAAAGCAGATGGATAATGGTAGGCAACTAACAACCAAAATAAGAAACAAGAAATAGCCCAACAACTATTGTTTCAGGAATATGGATATCCAACAGATTTAAAGAATAAATATATTGCAAGCTGCCTTGCGGAACAAGTAGCCAATGGAAGCACAGTAGTGTTTTAAAGACAAGGGAACTCACTGGCATGTGGAATAGAGGGGCTATTTTGATTACTTTTGGAAAGCAGAATAATTGCCCTTGCTGGAATAAATTATATAGATGAGTGATAATCTGACAAAATGAGATTCAACCCTGTAAATTGTTGCAATGCTGTGCTATAAACCACATGCCAAGTCTTGATTACTGTTGTTCAGACGCAAGCTATTAGGAGGCATATAGAGACATCATTTTTTCATTTGATTAATTAGGATGGTGGACAGGCATCTTGGTTGCTGCACCCACATGACAGCAACGTGGAAATCAGAAACTTAAAATGTTTGCAAAACCCGTCAGCACCAAGATCATTTCTATTCTGTTATGAGCAACACAAACAGTAGTGAGATTCGAAGTCTTACCTGGTTTATAGCTTTAATTTTCAACAATTATAAACTATGTTCATTTCAATCAAGGCGGCAAACTACAAACCACCTCCCATACCAAGAGAAATTAACATTGAGCTTAAATCAATTACTTTCAATGACCAGCAAAACAAAAAAATTCATAATCTGTCCAGAGCTATCAAATTAAGAATTGCATATCTAACTATACTTACAATCAGAAAGAACTTCATATGCTTCTGCAAGTTGTTTAAATTTTGACTCTGCCTCTTCCTTGTTGTCAGGATTCTTATCAGGGTGCCATTTCAGTGCCAGTTTGCGATATCTTTTGAAAAAAAGCAATTAATTGATATCTTTGCTTGCTAACAAGTAATTGAGTTAGACAATTCGTAATGTGGATAAATCTACACAATTAAAATATACAAGCTCTTGGCTAATAGTACTACTTATGTGCACAGCAAATTTAACTGATTCATAAATTGAATCTAATGCACAAAACGGAGAACAATTCTGACATCCAAATTCTACATTGAATCAATTTCCTGTCAACTCAACCGAACAGCCATTTTTCCATCCGTTTAAATATCTTTGAATATGCTAAAGAATTACAAATTTAGGACTGTTCTATGAAGCAGTGTTCCAAGTAGATTTTCATAGAAGCTGTTTGAAATTTGTTTTTGTTACAGTAACCAAAGTAGCCCATTGCAGGTGCCGTTTGAAGTAACACAAGCTACTGAACAGTAGAATGTATTACTAGTCACACTTCTCCCATGTTACCATTGTAGCCCTTCAGAGTAAAATTGCAGAATAACCAAAAACTACATTATTCCTCTTGACTAAGAACACTACAAAAATAAACATTTGACTGTTGGATAGCTCAATTTACTGCAGTTGAGTATGTGGCATGGACCTCTACTCAACACCACTAAAATCTAATATCGAATTGTCAAGCTTTAGCAATGTAAAACAAGTTCTCTGCCATACCATTTTAAACCTGGAAAGAATGCACTTAATGAACAAAGTTCCATAACAGTGCAATTGGAGGCTGTCACCAAGAAGGAATTCGACAATGCAACCAAGTCTGGTACATTTAGCTTCATTTCAATACAAAAAGTTATCGTTCTTCACGATTTGTCATTTGGAGAGGTGGGGATGCAAGAGTGGGATGAGAAATAACAATTCCTGATGGATCAATGGCAAATTGACTCAGTGTCAAGAACAGATCTTTACACTGAGCTCCTAGGGTAGATTTCCAATCTATTTCAGCCAGGTGGCAATTGAGACTGATTATCACCTAAACAGAGGAGGAAGCTGGGCATTAATCTTAGCCTCTCTGTCCATGCTCACATGAAGGTTAATTAGGCGAGATACCAAAGACACTACCACCTATAGAACTGTACCCCAACATGAATCACTGATAATATAATGAGACCATAAATTGTGGCGAATAAAAAGATTTCATATTTAGGTTCAAAAGAAAGTTGAAATTACAGGGCACTTCTCAAATTAGTGTCAATTTCCAAGTTAGGAATTCAATTTAATACTTAATTTGCCATGTTATTTATATGACTGAACTCTAAAAATGATAATTACCAGAAGTAGATTTTATCTGGTAAAATTAGAACACTGGCTGAAACAGGTAGAAATATTCAAATGTTTCATTACCTACCATTCATATGGATTGCTATATTTAAGAAGCATTCATCCAAACATGAAGTGACAGCAAAAGAGAAAACTGACCATTTAAGGGCTGTGTCATATACCTCCATTTTGGTTAAATGATCTTCCTAACTGGCACACACAAGACTCTGGGAGCACCACCCTTATTTTTAGGCCAGTGGTAGAACAGAGACCAAGCACAAAAACAGAAGACAAAAATGGAGATCCAAGTGGCACCAGGCAGGAAGAGAATCTAGTATATGGAGAATGAAGGCAAAGAATAAATACTATACCTGCAGTATGGTAGGTAATGCAACATTCAATAAACTTTCAAGCAGAATCAAGTTTGTCTGCAAATTTCAAACGGAGTGTAATAAAAATATTACAGTAAATATTGATTGAGAACAGGGAAGGATAGGAAGAGAATTTCCTAAATGTGCACTGAAGAACTTAATCACTATAGCAGCAGCCCAACAAGAGGAGTGTTGAATCTAGCTCACAGAAATGTAGTAAAAGTGGAGACTTGCAGTAGGAAATTAACCAGTTAACAGAGACCACAATAAAATTCAGTTTGAAGTAATTACGGAAAGTGACCACAAAATAGGAGTTACAAATGTTCAGTTGGGGAAAAAGAGTCAATTTCATTGACTTAAGGGATCTAGTACAGGCAGATTGGAAAGTACATTATCTCCAGTAAGAAACACTGGAGGTCATTCAGGTCACAACAATCTAGGCATATTGCTTTAAAGGGAAAAGGTAGAACATCCAAAGTTAATTCACCTTAAATGACAAATAGCTGAAATTTAAAAAAACTGAATTTGATGACAAATGTTAGGAGCATGATTTAGTTCATTACCAGGAATCACCGCTCAGTCAATGCTGTACCGGAGGCAAAGGGTTACAATTACCATGCAGCATTAAAATGAATACAAACTTAACAGGAACATACAAAGTACAATGGTTTCCTAGAGAAAAGGACCTGAAAGGAAATAAATATTAATAGAGGCAGTAGGCATAGCTACTTAATCTTTAGAGAGGTGGAGGATGATATGAAAGTTATGTTGGGGGTTAGAAAACACAGGATTAGCATTATTGAAAACTGGTAAATTACTAATCCAGATAGAATGCATTCCAAATTGCTAGAGGGGGTAGAAATAGCAGGGGCACTGGCCACAATCTTTCAATCTTCTCTGGATAGTGTAGTGCAAGAGGACTGAAGGGCTGCCAATGTTATGCCACTAATCAGGACGAGAAGGATTAACCAGGAAATTACAGGCCAGTAAGACCAAGAGCAGTGAAGTTATTGGATATTATGAGGCACAAATTTTCATTTGGAAAGGCCAGGGTTAACCAAGGATAGTCAGCATGGATTTGTTAGAGGCAAACTGCAGCAGACTAACTTGTTTAAATTCTTTAATCAGGGAACAGAAAGTTGATGATAGTGCAGATGTGGTGGCATATGTGAACTTTCAGAAGGCATTCAAAGTGTCAAACAGGAGATTCATGGTGAAAACAGCAGTACAGGTACAAAATTGATTCAGTGACAGGAAGCAAAGGGTGATGATTCAGTGGAGTTTCCCCCAAGGGCCAGTCAGCTTTTGGTTGATTATATTCTTTTCAATTTTAATAACTAGAAATGGATGTAGGGAACAGCATTGTTAGATATGAAATATGGCAAAGCAGTAGATGAGCTTTGGGATAACAGGATGCTGAAATGGTCAGAAGCTTAGCAGAGATCAATGTAACTATTAGAAATTATGCATTTGGAGACCAACACAAATAAAATATTCTGTAAATGGTATGATGAATGCAGAATGCACAAATGGACCTGTGTACACAGTCATTAAGTGTGACGGGCAGTGATAAGGTAGCTAAAATCATGTGCACAAGTTTATAAATAGGGGGATAGAATGCAAAAGAAATCATGCTAAAACTTCACAAATTATTTGTGCCCCAGCTAGAGAACTGTGGACAATTTGGAGCACCACACTTCAGAAAGATATAAAGCATGAGAAAGGGTACAGAGCTCGTTTACCAGTATGTAACCAGATAACGGTTTCAGTTATGGGCAGAGGTTGGAAAAATAAGGATTGTTCTCCTTGGAACAACAAAAATTAAGAGGCAACCGACCTAACATTTTCAAGATGAGGGGTTTTGATAATGGACAGAGAAAATCTATTTTTTTCTGGCAAGTGGATCAATAACAATGTCATGGATAAAAGTCATCGGAAAAAGATCTGGAAGAGAAGAACTTTTTCCATACTGAGAATGAAGCTCCCTGAAAAGCAGATTCCATAAGTAATCTTAAAAGGTAATTAGATGGATTCTTTGAGGAATTTGCATTGTTACAGACAAGCAGAAGTGAGGAACTAAGCATGACTGCAGCTCCAAAGAGCCAGCAGAGGCACAATTGGCCGAAGACCTCCTTTTGTGCTGGAATCTCGTGACCAGCTCACCATAAAAGCTGTGGAAAAGGATGGTCCTGCCCTGTAGTGAAAGCAAAGAAATTAACCACTTCACCCATTTAGCCTGTAGGCACAAAGCAGGTTTCTATGATGCACCTTATGCAGGAGGAATAGCATATGGTGCTATACAGGGCCTTGGTGAGGCCACACTTAGAATATCATGTGCAGTTTTAGTCTCCTTTTCTGAGGAGGGATGTTCCTGCTCGAGAGAATGCAGCAGAAGTTTACAGACTGATTCTGGGGATGGCTGGGACTGATAAATGAGGAGAAATTGATTAGGTTAGGATCGTTTTCGCTGGAGTTCAGATGAATGAAGGGGAATCTCAGAGACTTAAAATTCTAACAAGTCTAGACAAGATAGATGCAGGGAGGATGTTCCCAATTTGGGGGGGGAGGGTCCAGAACCAAGGGTCACAGTCTGAGGATTCAGAGTAGACCATTTAGGACTGAGATGAGGAAACATTTCTTCACCCAAAAAGTGGTAACCCTGTGGAATTCATTATCACAGGAAGTAGTTGATGCCAAAACATTGAATGCATTCAAGAGGCGGTTGGATATCGCACTTGGGGCGAACGGGATCAAAGGTTATGGAGAAAAAGCAGGATTAGGTTATTGAGTTGGATGATCAGCCATGATCGTAATGAATGGCAGAGCAGGCTCGAAGGACCAAATGGCCTCCTCCTGCTCCTATCTTCTATGTTTCTAGGTTTCCTGCAGATAGCACTCAGCCAATAATACATGTAAATAGAAAGATCTTGCTAGAAAGTCAGAAAACTTGCTGGTAGTTTCTCCTGGCTAATTTTAGCAAGGGTCAGAAACAGTGATATGCATTACAACTGGCCTCTAACCAAAGGTCAAAGGCCAAGAATCCCTTGTCGACTAACTAATGACCCCATCTGGATTTTGAGCATTGACATGTATTAATTCTAGACAATTCTAATCATGCAGGCTGTTAAGAACCCCCACTATCCAGGCTCAATTGTAGCCAGTTGACTGAGTTATAGCAGTCCATAGAGCAGTACATTAATCAAATTACTGATCCAACAAGAGACGGTTTCCTTGCATCACATTTACAGTAACATTAAAACTAGTTTACTGAACAAGTTATATCATTCCTGCAGGCACACAATCTAAGGAGGTAGGGCTTTATAATATTTCTTTGAAAAATCCAAATTACAGCCACTGAAGGGAAGTGTGAAATGAAATGCAGACAATGGAGCGATTAAAAGATGAAGTTAACCCAAAGCCGGAGACTATGAGCAGTACCAATTTTCCGTCACTAGATGTCATCACAACATTTTACAAATACAGTAGAAGTCAATTTGCTGCAGCAGGGACACCTCAGCATCTGCCAGTCGCTCAAACCGCTCGCTTATTTGGCTTTTAATTTTTTGCCTGCAAGTTGCTGAAAGCGAGTTCTGACACACAGAAAAACAGGAAACTTGGGACCTGAGTGAACAGGGCAACTCCTTGGCCAATTAGACTGAACTGAAAGGTTGCAGCGCTTGACGTCAGTAATAGGAAAATGCTGGGACCTACCAAGGACATTGTGACAGGGCATTTGGAAGATCACAACATGGTTAAGCAGAGTGGGCGGCACGGTAGCACAGTGGTTAGCATTGCTGCTTCACAGCTCCAGGGACCTGGGTTCGATTCCCGGCTTGGGTCACTGTCTGTGTGGAGTTTGCACATTCTCCTCGTGTCTGCGTGGGTTTTCTCCGGGTGCTCCAGTTTCCTCCCACAGTCCAAAGATGTGTGGATTAGGTTGATTGGCCATGCTAAAAAAAATTGCCCTTCGTGTTGTGCGATGCGTAGGTTAGAGGGATTAGTGGGTAAATATGTAGAGATATGGGGGGAGGACCTGGGTGGGTTTATGGCCGGTGCAGACTCGATGGGCCGAATGGCCTCTTTCTGTACTGTAGGGTTTCTATGATATCTATAGTCAGCACATAAAGGAAGTCAGTTATTTTTGGAGGGTACAATTAGCAAAGTATAAGAGGAAGCAGTGAATGCAGCATATTTAAATTCTTTTCGTGGCTGTTGATGAGGTGCTGCCCAAGAGGCTATCCCACAAGATAGAATACAATAGCTGGAATTGAGGACTATAGAATAGACAAAAAAAGCAGGAATAAACAAGTGATTTTCAGAATGGCGAAGTATAACTAGTGGAATACTGCAAAGATCAGGAGTTTGGACCTCAGCTACTTACAAGTTATATATCAAAATTCACTGACAATACAAAGTAGGTGGACAGTTGCAAAAGGGAAAAAGACCAGTTAAATGAATGGGTAGGGTGCTTAATAGTGCAGGACAGTTGGTTTGTAATGCAGAGTGATGTCAATAACATGAGTTCAATTCCAGGACCAGCTGAGGTTATTTATGAAGGCCCACCTTCTCAACATTGCCCCTTGCCTGAGGTGTGGTGATCCTCAGGTTAAAAGCACCACCAGTCAGCCCATCCCCTCAAAAAGGAGAGCAGCCTATGGTGATCTGGGACTACGGTGAATGTAATGGAGCATAACCATGGGCAAGTGCAAATTTTTATTTTATTCTTTCACATTATGCGGGCATTGATGGCTAGCCAGCATTTATTAAACATCCCCAACTACCCTCGAGAAAGTGGTGGTGAGCTGCATTTGATTGGAAGATTAGCAAAGTCGAATATTTTTAAATGGAGGGGACTTGTTGGTATTCCAAGGTCTTTGTGCATAAATCAAAGTTAACCGCAGATACTGCAAAAATTCAAAGCAAATGTTATGTCAGCCTTCATTACAAAGCATTTTAAGAATAAGAATCTTACTGCCATTATATAGTTTAGCTAGACCACGTCTACAATACCTTGTATAGTTTGTTTCCTTAACTAAGGAAGGATATATTTGCCTCGAGTGGTGCAACAATATTGATTCCTGAGGTGAAGAGGCTTGGGGGAAAGCTCGAGTCAAACGGGCCTAAATTTTACTGTGTACAAAAACAAGAGCTGATATCAATGAAACAATTATCTAGAAGGCCACAGTTTCAAGATATGAGGCCATCCAATTAGGATAGAGATAAGGAGAATCTTTTGAACCCTCTACCCCAAGGGAGTTGTGGAGATTTATTCAATGGATATATTCAAGACAGAGGTTGAAAGTTTTTTGGGCATTAAAGGCATCAATGTAGATGATCAGCCACAATCTTACTGAATGGCAGAGGAGGTTTGATGGACTGCATGGGTTATTCCTAATTAGGATGAAACAAATTAGGAATAGGGAATTCAATGTCAAATCATATTCAAAAAGGAATGGAAGGACAAATGGAAGGACAAGCAGCTTGAGAGAGAGGATATTAGACAAAAGGAAATAAGTGCTTAATTTTTTATAAAGATTAGCGCGCTGTATTTATAAAATGTGGAATTGTTTTCTACCCAACACCTCTCAGATTACTGCACAATCAATAAACAGCAAAACAAACCAAGGTTATTAATGCCAGACTATTTTAATACTTGGATTAGCATTTATATCGACTTACGATTTTTTAATTTCATCTGGAGAGGCATTTTTGTGTACTCCTAATACCTGGTAATAATCCACCATCTTTAATGATTTAGCTCTTCAAGACAGAAAACCCTGCAATACAAATTACACATCAACAATTGAGTATTTTAGCGCATTCAAATGTCAAGAAGCTGAAAGAGTAGCTGCAAAATTTGTGAACATCTTTCCATTCCAAAAACATGATCTGCGTAACTGGCCTGTGCTGACAATGTTGAAGCAATTGGCCTCAGCACTGAGACATCTGCCATTCAAGCTGACCCATGTATTGTTTCTAATTGTCGATAAATAAAGGTTGCTCAAAATGAGCACTGCAAAGCTGAACAATTTGCTAAATATAATTGTCATGATACTATCAAGGATACTGTATATATGCTGGAAAATATTTTAAGTATGTGGAGTTTAACTCTGCAGCTGTCCAACCCCTGCACGGTAGTAATTTATAATCACTGCTCCCCACGAACATGCTCCATCATTTTCATGGTTTAGTTCCTAAAGAATTTTGACCAAATTTCATGGGAAGCATCCAAGCTCTGGACACAATGCAGAAATAATCACAGGCTTATTTCTAGGCAGTCAATTTTCTTTAAAAGGTGAAAAGAAGGTTTGAGTAACTTCAAGTGTGGAATGGAAGATAAGTTTAAATCCAGAGGGCCACATTACACCTTGGTTGTAAGACAAATATACAAACTGGTAAAATGCAAGTTCAGGAGTTGCCCTTTTTCACATAAATCACGATGGTCCCATTCTGCTAGTATTGGACAGCAAGAAGTCTCACAACACCAGGTTAAAGCCCAACAGGTTTATTTGGTAGCACAAGCTTTTGGAACGCTGCTCCTTCATCAGGTGAGTGAAGAGTTGGGTTCACAAATAGGGCATACATATAGACACAGACTGAATTACAAGATAATGGTTGGAATGCAGTGTTAACAGGTAATCAAGTCTTTACAGCTGCAGACAAAGTGGAGAAAGGATTTAAACTTTATTTATTAGTGTCACAAGTAAGGCTTACATTAACACTGCAATGAAGTTACTGTGAAATTCCCCTAGTCGCCACTTTCCAGTGCCTGTTTGGGTCAATGCAACGAACCAGCACGTCTTTCAGACGGTGGGAGGAAACCAGAGCACCCAGGGGAAACTCACGCAGACACGGGGAGAATGTGCAAACACCACGCTGACCACACACTTCCCCCAAGCTGGGAATCGAACCCAGGTTCCTGGCGCTGTGAGGCAGCAGTGCTAACTGCTGTGCCACCATGCTGCCGTGGGTTAAGCACAGGTTAAAGAGGCGTGAATTGTCTCAAGCCAGGACAGTAAGATTTCGCAAGCCCAGGCCAAATGTCGTCCACTGGCATTGTCTGTAGCTGTGAAGACTTGATTACCTGTTAAGACTCGCATTCCAACCATTATCTTGTAATTGATTGTCTATATATGCCCTGTTTGCGAACCCAACTCTCCACTCACCTGATGAAGGAGCAGCGCTCTGAAAGCACGTGCTACGAAATAAACCTGTTGGACTTCAACCTGGTGTTGAGACTTCTTACTGTGCTTACCCAGTCCAACGCCAGCATCTCCACATCATGACAAATATTGGAAGTAGAGGCCTTGCAATCCATCAAGAAGCAGTTAGCTGCAATGATGGGATTGTCCAAAATATATAGGTATTGGCTTCTTTAAATCTGCCCCGCACAAAGCATAAATAGCAACTTCACGCAAATCACATCTCTGCTCAACTTGATAGGTTCCAATCAGTTTGTCTTGCTGATGTACGAGGGGCAAGATTATTTGACTGAAATAAATCCAATGAATTTATTCTAATACTTTAATGGCAATATTTGTTCAAATTTAGTTTGCGTCTATTGCTTATTAAATCAATAAAGTTGGAATTCTATCAGCAATTCACCAAAGATCCTTAGACAGCATCTTCCATCTAGACGGACAAGGACAGCAGATATATGGTAACACCGCTACCTGCAAGTTCCCCTCCAAGCCACTCACTGTCCTGACTCCGAAATATACTGCCGTTCCTTCAGTCACTGTCAAAATCCTGGAATTCCCTCCCTAATGCATTGGGGGTCAACCTACAGGACACAGACTACAGCGATTCAAGGTGGTGGCTCACCACCATCTTCTAAAAGACAACTAGGGATGGGCAAGAAATGCTAGCCAGCAAGCGACGCACACGTCCCAGGAATGAATTTTTTTAAAATTTAGGAACTCAATCTCAGTGAAGATCGCTTCTGTCAATCGAGGAGACAAGAAACTGCCCAAACTAAAATAATAGTTTAGAGCAGTAGGCACAAGTGTATTGCCTGCAAATGGAGAAGCAAGCAGACCTCCTGTCAACAGGATGCATTACTGGTACCTTTTTCACATTCCTGTGATTTATAAATATTGACCGATAGCCAGAGCCTACTGTAGTTTTTCTGGTATTCACAAGCAATCACAAAATAAATTTAAGTAGTTTTCTATTTGCATTCTGAACTTACTAAGGACATAAGTGAAACGGATGAAAAGAACAATGGTTCATGTTTGTGACACAAGGAAAGCTGGGCTAGATGATCTGAGTGACCGTCATTGAATTGTTCCTTTTTCTCTCACTTTCATAATGTGCCACAAGAGCTATGATGAATCTCCATAAAAAATTCAGATTAATTTCTCTGAACTGAGAATTAGAAGCAATATTTGGGTGAGGTTTAATTTTCCAATGGTGATTTTCCCGATAATTAAATGTACGGTGAATCACTGCCTTGGCACCCACGAAATCTGGAATTTATTGTTCCATTTGAAGGAAGGAAAGTTAATAGGATCAAAGTGACGTATATTCACAGTATTGCATGCAGATATCAACAGACAAGCAACTTTACTTCTGGAAATACAGAATAGTTCAAATGGATTTTCACATAAAAGACTCATGAGGCAACAAAGTGCACTTGTCACTTCGGTAGATACACATCATGTACCATTTAAATTGACAGTTTTGTTGGAAAAATGCACACAATGCAAGTCTGCTGAAAGCACTATAACAGCTTTAAAAGGGAGTAAATCCTTGTTTAAAATTCTATTAGCTTTTCTGCAAGCTTCCACAAACAGAGCTTAAAGTTATGAAAGACTCCAGCTTTAGGTGGCAGAATTCCATTGATCAACTTAAATTGGAACAATGTCATTAAACGAGCCTGATACTGTGTTAATAAAGAGGGCACAAAAATATATTCTACAACTATTATGACAAAATTCAAGGGTAGAAAAAAGGTTTAAAAATCAACAGAATATGGTTGATTAGTTCAAAACTACATTAAAAAATTAAAGATAACTCTACCAATGTACAAGGTGTTAGTTCTTCATCCTCGAAAGAACAGAACGTCCAGAAAATTTCAATTCAATGACCAGTATTGGAATCAGTTTAATTCTACTAACAAAGTGAAATGCCAACATCTCTGCACTTTAAAACATTTGCATGGTACTAAATCAGATGATCAAATAATGTAAATTAAGCAATTTCAAATTAGAACTGAATTTTTTTTTTAAAGATAGATTGAATCAAGGAACTGAGTTGAAATGACTAGTTCAAATGATTCTCCTAAACTAGCGGCTGTATCAAAGCAAAGTGAATTCACAACCGAGAGTCTTTGCATTGCATTGGGAAAGTGGCCGGAAACCCACAGCTCAAAGCATGCAAGTTCTTTAACATTTCCAAATCTTTACTGGTCAATTGCATTATCAAATAAAAGCTTAAGAAATTAAGTAAAGAGTCGTGTTTTATTGTGGGGATAAATAATAATGCTGCACATTACAACTTCAAATGATTTTTTAAAAAATCATCATGCTTTAAACAACCACTTACAAGCTGGTAGCTTCAAAATCACTAGTTTTAGTGTGATCATTGTGTTGTTTGAATTAATGTCCTTAAGCATTTTCTGCTAAAATTGATGTATGTCATTTTAATAAAAACTAAACCACTAAATTAGATTAGTCAAGTAGAAAGCCTTAATTGAGAGACAATTAAAGCACAAGTAATTCATTATTAGGTATGGTGCAAGACCATAAAAATAGGAACAGGAGTAGGCTGTCAGCCCCTCAAGCCTGCTCTGCCATTCAGTGGGATCATGGCTGGTAAGACCATAAGACATAGGAGCAGAATTAGGCCACTCGACCCATCGAGTCTGTTCCGCCATTCAATCATGGCTGATATTTTTCATCGCCATTCTCCTGTCTTTTCCCCATATCAATCAAGAACCTATCTCTGTCTTAAAGACACTCAATGACCTGGCCTCCACAGCCTTCTGTGGCAATGAGTTCCACAGATTCACCACTCTGGCTGAAGAAATTCTTCCTCATCTGTTTTAAAGGATTTTCCCACTAGCCTGCGGTTGTGCCCTCTGGTTCTAGTTTTTCCTACTAGTGGAAACATCCTCTCCACATCCACTCTATCCAGGCCTCGCAGTATCCTGTAAGTTTCAATAAGATCCCCCCATATCCTTCTAAACTCCAATGAGTCCTCAACCATTCCTCATACAAGCAGCTCTTCATTCCAGGGATCATTCTTGTGAACCTCCCCTGGACCCTTTCCAAGGCCAGCACATCCTTAGATTATGGGGCCCAAAACTGCTCACAATACTCCAAATGGGGTCTGACCAGAGCCTTATACTGCCTCAGAAGTACATCCCTGCTCTTGTACTCTAGCCCTCTTGACATGAATGCCAACATTGCATTTGCCTTCCTAACTGCTGACTGAACATGCATGTTAACCTCAAGAATCTTGAACAAGGACTCCCAAGTCCCTTTGTGCTTCTGATTTCCTAAGCATTTCCCCATTTAGAAAATAGTCTATGCCTCCATTCCTCCTTCCAAAGTGCATAACCTCACACTTTTTCACACTGTATTCCATCTGCCACTTATTTGCCTATTCTCCTAACCTGTCCAAGTCCTTCTGCAGCCTCCCACTTCCTCAGTGCTACCTGTCCCTCTACATATCTTTGTATCACCTGCCAACTTAGCAACAGTGTTTTCAGTTCCTTCTTCCAAATCGTTAATGTATATTGTGAAAAGTTGTGGTCCCAGCACCGACCTGAGGCATACCATTAGTCACCGGCTGCTATCCTGATCTGACATTCCTCATGTCCACTTTCCAGCCCTTGAAGCCTCATCAAGGCTGGAAATGTCATTTGGAACAAGGTGATAACTTTGATCATTGTAAACATATTAACATCTGATAATTAATACAGATTCTTAAAATGCTGTGAGAAGAAGTTTGTGCCCTATACAGGCTGACATTTTATCTTTTTTCTGAATTGTTAACCTTGCCTGGGAGGGAATGAATAGACTCCTGTTCAAGATATCTCAACATGACACACAACTATGTTAACTAATTATTGGTCAATACTCAGCCTACCTCAAAGTGCAGTTTGAGAAGAAACACTCTTAAAAATTAAAATGTGTGAAATTAGCTAAAAACCAATGGGTGAATTCTTATTTCATTATTGACAAGTTATCGACCAATTGGCTAACGGGGGTTTCAACATTTTTAAGGTTTAAAAGAGGGGGTCTCGAGAAGCCATTTTGGGCAGAGGGTAATATTGAGGGGAGGGCAGAGAGAGATGGAAAGAGATATGTTGAGACAAAGATATAGGTTAGCGAGAGATGGAGCGAGCGAGGTTATCAACATTTTCAAAGCTTTCACTTCACATCATGAACTAAGGGTGGTGAGAAGTCTGTTTCAATTGTTAACTTAAATTTTCTCCTCTTACTGTTAATTGACACTTTAAAATCTTTCTGACTAGCTACCTTTTTAAATGGCTAACAAAACTTTGTATTGATCATCTTTTATTCATAGTTTTATTCATTTGTGGGACATGGGTGTCGCTGGCTGGGCCAGCATTTATTGCCCATCCCTAGTTGCCCTTGAACTGAGTGGCTTGCTAGGCCATTTCAGAGTCAACCACAATGCTATGGCTCACATGTAGGCCAGACCAGGTAAGGACAGCAGATTTCCTTCCCTGAAGGACATTAGTGAACCAGATTGGTTTTTCCAACAATCAACAATGGTTTCATAGTCATCAGTAGATTCTTAATTCCAGATATTTTTTATTGAATTCAAATTCTACCACCTGATGTGGTGGAATTCGAACTCTGGTTCCCAGAATATTACTGAGTTCCTGGATTAATAATCTGGCAATAATACCACTAGACCATCGCCTTCCCATCTGAAAGAACATCTGAAGTGTTCTTTCTTGCCATATGGATAAGTCTCTAGAACCTGGTGTGATTATTGGGGGGTTATTGCAAACAAGTGAACCCCCTAAATCTTTTCTCAAATTAATCAAAATTAATACAGCATGGTTAGAGATAATGCCTTAGGCTCAAGGTTTTACACTTGTAACCATTATGGTCTCCAATATAGCAGAGATGATAAATTCTAAATATACTATGAGGTTTGTTGGTCAAAAATCAATTGCCAAAAAATTGCCTTAAATTTACACAACTTAGTGTTTCACAGATGACTGAGAGAATTATAGCTAAAAAGATAAAAAATACTCTTCTACTGGCATAAAATACATGTATTAAATTTATATGCAGATTACCAATTCTGCCAGCGATTTAGTAATTTGCCAAGTATTTGGTTTATAAATGTTGATTTTTTTTTCGTCTCAGCCCTCGGCATTTTTTATTGAGGCAGTATTAAAAGAGAGTATCTTGAATGTAAAAAAGCTTGCCGAACCCGGTTTAAAACATGATTTAAACAACTAAAAGTACAACCACAACTACTGGAGCATAGAGATGAGGGTGCACAGGTGACAGCCAGAGGAAAGTAAACTTCTATGGTTGGTTGTAGGACTAGATAACATTACAGCAATACAATTACTTGTCCATGAGATGCAAGCAATTTCAAATTGGAATTTGGGGGAGTTTGTTTGCGAGAGGTTGTGGGTGAGGGGTTCAGCAAGCAAGCTGGACACACATTTAGGGGTGGAGGATGGCAGTTAAATAAAGTCTTGAAATAGCAAAGTTTAGTTAGGCATGTTAGCAGAATTTACACAGGTATCCAGTTTTTTTTAAGTCATGGGATGTGGGTGTTATTGGCTGGCCAACATTTACTGTCCATCCTTAAAATGTCCTCTGAAATGTGCAAGTGTCAACCACATTACAATGGACCTGGAGTCACACACAGACCAGACCAGGTAAGGACATCAGAATTCCTTCGCTAAAAGGGACATTAGTAAACTTGACCTGGATGCGTCTTTACAATTATCATAGAATCATACAGTGCAGAAGAAGCCCATCAGCACATCGATTTTGCATGGACACATGGGAAACAGCAGACCTCCATAATGGTTTCAAATCATTAGGCTTAATTCCAGATATTTCATTAAATTCAGATTTCATCATTTGCCATGATGGGATTCGAACCCAGGTCATTACCTGCAGTCTCTGTATTACTAGTCCAGTGACAACACCATCACACCTCCCACTGTGAAAACTAAGTTCAAGGACAAGAGTTGAGGATGGATTACTGGAGGGAGTGACTATGGTTTTGGAAGTTTACCTTTTTAAATCAACATCATACCTTCTGAAAAACTTACCTCTGACCAGGTTTTCAATCAATTTTGCGTGTACTTTCCTTCTGTTCAAATTCTCCGGCCCCACTGGAACGAAACCTGGACAGTTACATAAAAGACGCTATAGAAAATTATTCAAATTCAGTTGACATGACTCATGGAAGAATCAGAAATAACGTGGTTTCTTTGTTGTGCATTTAAAATCTGTAGATTAAGCAGTGCCCAAGACAAACCTTTTAACAGGTAGCTGCACTGACTGTTTATAAAACTAGGAATCCATCATATCTGTACTTGACAAATACCTTTTTTTTAAAACAAAGCCACAAAAATGACATTTACTGAACTTATTACTCTAGAGCATTTATATTCTAAAGGGTTATCTGTTATCATAGAAACCCTACAGTGCAGAAAGAGGCCATTCGACCCATCGAGTCTGCACCAACCACAATCCCACCCAGGCCCTATTCCCGTATCCCGACACATTTACCCGCTAATCCCTCTAACCTACGCATCTCAGGACACTAAGGGGCAATTTTAGCATGGCCAATCAACCTAACCCGCACATCTTTGGACTGTGGGAGGAAACCGGAGCACCCGGAGGAAACCCACGCAAACATGAGGAGAATGTGCAAACTCCACACAGACAGTGACCCAAGCCGGGAATCGGACCCAGGTCCCTGGAGCTGTGAAGCAGCAGTGCTAACCACTGTGCTATTGTGCCGCCATGCTTGACATGGATCAGCTCTATATGCTCCATTTAAAAATGGTTTGCAAGAATAATGAGTTTTACAGTTTACACTTATCCCTGGTACTTGTGTTTTCCCACAGTCCCCACGGTTAAGTATATTCCATTCATACCAGTCATTTAAAAATAAACCATGGCACTGGGCCACTTTTGTCAGCCAGTCTGGTTTATGCAGGTATCAACATCCAAATATACTTTACAAACAAAGACATCATGCAGCACTGGCAAGAGGTGATTTAAAGCTTGATCAGAGTTTTGATAAGATTTTTGAAATGCACAAGTATAGGGATTGAAAGAAAAGACCAATTGAGGAGGCTTGACTAGGTAAATGCTGGAGAGAGAGAGAGAGAGAGGTTGTTTCCTCTGGCTGGTATGCATCATTGTTAGATGTCAGGTTGGTTGATGAAGTGGGCAGCTGTTTTCATACCACTGCCTGTGGCTGGGTGGTTCAGAATTAGGGTCGAATCCCAAAACAAAGGTGGGGGCCAATGAATTATCAACCGAATGTTTTGGAGTAGGATTTCTTGTTTTTGTCAATGCCACAATACAAATCTGAGATGATACTAGCTACGAACACTGAATAAAATGTGAGTCTTGATGTCAGCAACATACCAAGGTCCCACAGGTAAAATGTATTAGAATGAGTTGTGAAATTGTTTGTTTCATTGAATCAATATAAATGCAAATAAAATTGGATTTAAACCGATATATTCCCAATTTTCCAACTCGAATTACGTATATTTCATTATTTTGTGGTTTCCATTGGTTCGATATTTGTAAACCAGGATTAATCTTCACACGGTGTTAAGCCATGGTGTTAAGCATTAAGCTACAACAAACTAGCATCAAATCCTGGTTACGATTTAATCCTGATTGGGATGAGGCTGTATAAAGCTCTGGTCAGACCCCATTTGGAGTATTGTGAGCAGTTTTGGGCCCCATATCTAAGGAAGGATGTGCTGGCTTTGGAAAGGCTCCAGAGGTGGTTCACAAGAATGATCCCTGGAATGAAAAGCTTGTCGTATGAGGAACGGTTGAGGACTCTGGGTCTGCACACGTTGGGAGTTTAGAAGGATGAGGGGGGGATCTTATTGAATCTTTCAGAATATTGCAAGGCCTGGATAGGGTGGACGTGGAGAGGATGTTTCCACTAGTAAGAAAAACTAGAACCAGGGGGCACAAGCTCAGGCTAAAGGGACAATCCTTTAAAACAGAAATGAGGAAAAATTTCTTCAGCCAGAGAGTGGTGAATCTGTGGAACTCTTTGCCACAGAAGACCTGGAGGCCAGGTCATTGAGTGTCGTTAAGACAGAGATAGATAAGTTCTTGATTAATAAGGGGATATGGGGTTATGGGGAAAAGGCAGGAGAATGGAGATGAGAAAAGTATCAGCCATGATTGAATGGCAAAGCAGGCTCGATGGGCCAAGTGGCTTAATTTTGCTCCTATGTCTTATGGTCCAGGTGACAAGGTGTAATATGTACAGTTCTAGTCACCATTTTATGGAAAGGATCGAGGCAATGGAGGGGGTGTAAAAAATTACAAGGATCACGGCATAACTACAAGGTTGGACAGAGTGGTCTCTTTCCACTTGAAAATAAAAGATTGAGGGGTGACCTAAGAGAGGTCCTTAAAATTATGAAAGGTTGTGACAGAGCTAATAGAGTGTAGTTCTTCATCAGAGGAAGAACAAAACAAGTCTTCAATATAATCCACAAGTCAGATTTCAGAAGAAACATGGTGAAGTTGTGGAACAGGCCAAGTACATAGAACATAGAACAGTACAGCACAGAACAGGCCCTTCGGCCCACGATGTTGTGCCGAGCTTTGTCTGAAACCCAGATCAAGCTATTTCCTCCCTATCATCCCAAAGTACTCCATGTGCCTATCCAATAGCTTCTGAAATGTTCCTAAAGTTTCTGACTCCACTATCCCTGCAGGCAGTCCATTCCACACCCCAACCACTCTCTGCGTAAAGAACCTACCTCGGACATCCTTCCTATATCTCCCACCATGAACCCTATAGTTATGCCCCCTAGTTACCGCTCCATTCACCCGAGGATATAGTCTTTGAACGTTCACTCTATCTATCCCACTCATCATCTTATAAACCTCTATCAAGTCTCCTCTCAACCTCCTCTGCTCCAAAGAGAAAAGCCCAGGTTCCCTCAACCTTTCCTCATAAGACCTACCCTCCAAACCAGGCAGCATCCTGGTAAATCTCCTTTGCACTCTTTCCAGTGTCTCCACATCCTTCTTGAAGTGAGGTGACCAGAACTGCACACAATATTCCAAATGCGGTCTCACCAAGGTCCTGTACAGTTGCAGCATAACCCCACGGCTCTTAAACTCAAACCCCCTGTTAATGAACGCCAACACACTATAGGCCTTCTTCACGGCTCTATCCACTTGAGTGGCAACCTTCAGAGATCTATGGATATGAACCCCAAGATCTCTCTGTTCCTCCACATTCTTCAGAACCCTACCTTTGACCCTGTAATCCACATTTAAATTTGCCCTACCAAAATGAATCACCTCGCATTTGTCAGGGTTAAACTCCATTTGCCATTTTTCAGCCCAGCTCTGCATCCTATCTATATCTCTTTGCAGCCTACATCAGCCCTCCACCTCATCCACTACTCCACCAATCTTGGTGTCATCAGCAAATTTACTGATCCACCCTTCAGCCCCCTCCTCCAAGTCATTTATAAAAATTACAAATAGCAGAGGACCAAGCACTGATCCCTGTGGCACTCCGCTGGTAACCGGTTTCCAGTCCGAAAATTTTCCATCCACCACCACCCTCTGTCTTCTGTTAGATAGCCAGTTACCTATCCAATCGGCCAAACTTCCCTCTATCCCACACATCCTTACTTTCTTCATAAGCCGACCGTGGGGGACTTTATCAAACGCCTTACTAAAATCCATGTATATGACATCAACTGCACTACCTTCATCTACACACTTAGTTACCTCCTCAAAAAATTCTATCAAATTTGAGAGGCAAGACTTGCCCTTCACAAATCCGTGCCGACTAACCCGGATTAAGCTGCATCTTTCTAAATGGTCGTAAATCCTATCCCCAAGGACCTTTTCCATCAACTTACCGACCACCGAAGTAAGACTAACCGGCCTATAATTACCAGGGTCATTTCTATTCCCTTTCTTAAACAGAGGAGCCACATTCGCCACTCTCCAGTCCTCTGGCACCACCCCAGTGGACAGTGAGGACGCAAAGATCAATGCCAAAGGCTCTGCTATCTCATCCCTTGCCTCCCAAAGAATCCTAGGATATATTTCATCAGGCCCAGGGGACTTATCAACTTTCAGTTTATTCAAAATTGCTCGTTCATCTTCCCTCCGAACATCTACTTCCTCCAGCCTATCCGCCTGTGACACCATCTCTTCCTCAAAAAGATGGCCCCTCTCCTTGGTGAACATCGAAGAAAAGTATTCATTCATCACCTCTCCTATCTCTTCTGACTCCATGCAAAAATTCCCACTGCCGTCCTTGACCGGCCCCAGCATCACCCTGGTCATTCTTTTATTCCTCACATAAGAGTAAAAACTCTTGGGGTTTTCCTTGATCCGACCCGCCAAGGACTTCTCATGCCCCCTCCTAGCTCTCCTAAGCCCCTTTTTCAGCTCATTTCTTGCTAACTTGTAACCCTCCATCGAGCCATCTGAACCTTGTTTTCTCAACCCAACATACGCTTCCTTCTTCCTCTTGACGAGACATTCCACCTCTTTTGTGAACCATGGTTCCCTCACTCGGCCATTTCCTCTCTGCCTGGCAGGGACATACCTATCAAGGACACGCAGTATTTGTTCCTTGAAAAAGTTCCACTTATCATTAGTGCCTTTGCCTGACAATTTTTGTTCCCATCCTATGCTTCCTAATTCCCGCCTGATTGCATCATAATTACCTCTCCCCCAATTGTAAACTATGCCCTGCCGTATGGCCCTCTCCATTGCAATAACAAAAGACACCAAATTGTGGTCACTATCTCCAAAGTGCTCTCCCACAACCAAATCCAACACTTGGCCAGGCTCATTTCCCATTACCAAATCCAATGTGGCCCCACCTCTTGTCGGCTTATCCACATATTGTGTCAGGAACCCCTCCTGCACACACTGCACAAAAACTGCCCCATCCGAACTATTCGACCTATAAAGGTTCCAATCAATATTTGGAAGGTTGAAGTCCCCCATGACAACTACCCTGTGACCTCCACACCTATCCATAATCCAAGTAGTTGAGATAATATCGATATATTGAAGGCAAATCTAGATAACCCTCTATTCCTTTTGCTATCAGTCTTATGTTGCTAGAGTGAGCTAAGAATGGGGAGGATGTTTGAGCAGAAGTGTGAAAATCTGGCATCAACCGGGATGCTTGTACATTGTGTAAAAAAAATCCATGTTTACTAGTCGCAATACAAATGACTATTTCAAAATATTAAAGCCTAATGTAATTTTATATAGGGAATGTTACCTCAAACAATGGTTACACTGAGCCAGATTTCGAGCGAAGTTCACTGAAGATTTCCCACAGACGATGGAGAAAAAGCTAATTTTAAGTAGCTAGATCAATCCTATGATTAAAATAAAAATGTTTGATGAGGCAATCTGTCAGTTAAACTCCCTAATGGATTGAGCAGGATCTGATGTTATTCTGGTTCTATCTTGATCAGTGCTTAGTTTATCTCAACAAAAGGCATTAAAAACTTTTAGTCTCCTCAGCCAAGAATCGATTGGCAGGGTGGGAGTGGAAGACGCAAGAGTCAGCGTGCCATTGCCTTCACAGAAAGAAAGCTGGGGAAGTCCATGATAGTGGAAATAGTTAGAGAAAACACTGCACTCAAAAATTACCACCAGATGGTCTGCTTGGGTCCCAAATACAAGATTGGAGATTTTAAAAGATAAGCAGCAGAAAAACCAAAAAGATATAACTTGCAAACATTGCAACAAAATGTGACTGACTATCAATTTTATAGAGTAGCTAGCAAAACCTGAGAGAAAACTATAAAATTTAAGTATAAACTAAATGCAATGTAAAGCATTTTTATCTGTAGCATCACTTCCTTCTTCATCCCAAATACTAACCTGAGAAGTGGGGCTGCAAATTTTATCCAAGACTCAGTCACAATCTAATGGGTTCAATCTACATTGCATTTAAAATTATACAAAAAAAATCAACTGAAGGCAAGGGATGGCCCTATTCCCAACATACAAATTCAGACCAAGTACACCATTCTTATTTTATTCTGCAGTCTATTTATTTCTTTTTATAGATACTCAACGGCAGCCTCGGTATCATGTTTCTTTCCTTGGGAGTTATGGCTTGGAAAGCAGCCCAAGTTGCAGTTAATACGGCAACACAAATCATATTGAAGCCAGACTGCACATCAAAAAATATATACAATTCGTCAGTGCCTCTCCTGCTATTTGCAGCTCCATAGTACTCCTCCCTTAATTTTGTTTAAGATCACTGCAACAACTTATCAGCACATCTGAATATCAAATAGTACAATATTAAACTCTTAAAATAATTCATTTTCTAACTGGCACTTGTACACCTCTTACATTTGCCAAATGATTGGTGGGACATCAGTGAGTTTGATTCTATTCACTGAACACCGTCCCTTAATCTTCAGCCGCTTCTTAGTATTTTTGGGGTGATCACTGACAGCAAATTGTGAAATATTTCAGTCTTTCTTCATGTAGAAAAATAGTTTTTCTCCACCTACTTTTAGTTGCCACACGGACCTGCGAAAGAAAACTTGTGCTGCTCACTCCAAATCAAACTCCAATGTTCAGTCACCCAATTGGTGAGAAAACAGATAGCTAAAAATGGTCGCACAATCACAAGACCACAAGACATAGGAGCCAAGAATTAGGCCACTCTGCCCATCGAATCTGCTCTGCCATTCAATCATGGCTGATATTCTCATCCCCATAACACCCCCCCGATCCCCTTATCAAGAACCTATCTCTGTCTTAAAGAGACTCAATGACCTGGCCTCCACAGCCTTCTGCGGCAACGAGTTCCACAGGTTCAACACTCTGGCTGAAGAAATTCCTCCTCATCTCTGTTTTAGAGGATTGTCCCTTTAGTCCGAGGTTGTGCCCGCTGATCCTAGTTTTTCCCACAGTAGAAACATCCTCTCCACGTCCACTCTATCCAGGCCTTGCAGTATCTTGTAAGTTTCAATAAGATCCCCCCTCATCCTCCTAAACTCCGAGTACAGACCCAGAGTCCTCAACAGTTCCTCATTCAACAAGCTCTTCATTCCAGGGATCATCCTTGTGAACCCCCTCTGGATCCTTTCCAAGGCCAGCACATCCTTCCTTGGATACGGGGCTATCAGGACAGAATTCTTACTTTGGCTCCCATTCCAGAATTATACAAGGAAGAACTGGGTCCCTGTAAATTCTTGTCAGCTATAATTAGCCGCTTTCTTTCTTCCCACCAAACACTCCCTCGCCTACCATCCCCCCCCCCCCCCCCCCCCCCCCCCCGCCGCCCCCCAATATCATGGCCAGTACTAATCTGCAACCATACCACTCATTGTAGCAATGCATGCTCCCAAGCACATGCAAACATACACAACTAGTATTAATTCAAACAGAACATGGTAAAGCAAAGGAAATCAGTGAATCAAAAGTATTATAAATAAAAGTGGAAGAGACAAGATCAGATTTTCACAATTTTGGCTGAACATTACAATAGTTCAGTTGCCATAAGATCTGCATAAAGGTGCCCTACTGGCTCCAAAGGCAAAGGTTTGTTGCTATAATCCCTGGTTGGCATATATAGAGGGGCTTACAGAATAATTGTCCTACAATAACTGTTCTACTTCAGATAAATACTAGAAATGCAGTTATAAGCAGTGAACATTTTTCAAGAAATGCTACTCGGTCTCACTCATCAGACAACAAATGCTTCACGGACAGATTTACATGATATATCCTATGTTCAATGACTAAAAATTTTAGATGTAAATGTGAAAGAATAATTGAAGTTTAAGAACTGACATGTAAGGTACTTTTCTGCTTGATTACTATTCTTAGCTGCAAGTATTTTACCACCTTGCTTTCTTTGAGAAAGCAAACGTTAAAACATTTAGCCTTTATTAATCTATTAATGGCAGTAAAAATTCAGGATGAATACTTCAGCAAATTATCTAATTCCATTATGTATTGACCAGAACGATATCATTGGTCTTTGGTTTAATATCAACTAGAAATCATTTCTTTAAAGAACTTTTTTAAATTAAAAGTTCCCAACCAATCCGATTTTCAAATTTGCTGACGATACCACCGTAGTGGGTCAGATACCAAACAATGACGAGACAGAGTATAGGAATGAGAGAGAGTGTCTGGTGGACTGGTGCAGCAACAATAATCTCTCCCTCAATGTCAACAAAACGAAGGAGATTGTCATCGACTTCAGGAAGCGTAAAGGAGAACATGCCGCTGTCTACATCAACAGGGACCAAATAGAAAGGGCTAAGAGCTTCATGTTTTTAGGTGTCCAGGTCACCAACAACCTGTCCTGGGCCCCCCATGCCGACACTAAAGTTAAGAAAGTCCACCAATGCCTCTACTTTCTCAGAAGACTAAGGAAATTTGGCATGTCAGTTACGACTCTCACCAACTGTTACAGATGCACCATAGAAAGCAATCTTTCTGGTTGTATCACAGCTTAGTATGGCTCCTGCTCTGCCCAAGACCGCAAGGAACTACAAATGGCCGTGAATGTAGCCCAATCCATCACGCAAACCAGCCTCCCATCCACTGACTCTGTCTACACTTCCTGCTGCCTTGGCAAAGCAGCCAACATAATTAAGGACCCCACGCACTTCGGACATTCTCTCTTCCACCTTCTTTCGTCGGGAAAAAGATACAAAAGTCTGAGGTCACGTACCAACCGACTCAAGAACAGCTTCTTCCCTGCTGTCAGACTTTTGAATGGACTTACCTTGCATTAAGTTGATATTTCTCTACACTCTAGCTATGACTAACACTACATTCTGCACTCTCTTGCTTCCTTCTCTATGAACGGTATGCTTTGTCTCTATAGAACGCAAGAAACAATACTTTTCACTGCATGCTAATACATGTGACAATAATAAATCAAATCAAGGCCAGCTGACCACCCAATAACAAAAGATTCAAATTATCCACACATTGGGAGGGTATCTACTCATCCTATCCATTGCGGGAAATTCAATGAGAGACAGGTCCTGCAGAAGTGGAATAAAAATATCTGTACTTGCATGTGGGAGTAAAAATATGCAAAAGAGATCCTTCTATTCGTGCATTTCTTTTCTAAAGATGCTAGTTTTGAAGCAAGAATGTACTAGATGTTCTGATCTAGAATTAGATGTTGGGGCAGGGTGGGCTACAGTGGGGAAGAGTTGGAAATGGTGCCTATGTGTATTGTTGTGTCTGACAAATGATGTTTAACTTAAAGTAGGGGGGCAGAGGTACACTACTTATGGAAAATATTAAAGCAAAATAATAGATCAGAGTACTCTCATGTTCAATCTTCTTAAGGTTCACAAACTATCCTCTGTAGCAATAGCTAGAGGAAAAGGGTATTTTGCATCGAATTGGTGGATAATTGAGAAGTTATACTAATTGTACTTGCATATGATCTTGGTCAGGCCTTAGTTACAATACTGCATGGCAGTTCTGATCTCCAAGGATGGTTGAAATCATGGCTTTCGAAAGAGTGAACAAAAATAGGCTCAAAGAGCTGGGACTCCTCTTTAGAGAAGTTAGATTGAGGTGTATTTTGATAAAGATTTGCAATAGTAGACTGTGCTTGTATTCATACTTGCTTCAACTCAATAGATTAGGTGCAGGATCACAATTTCAAGTTATTTCGGCTAGATTTGATGTATGCAGGCAGGTCATTTTCCAAACAACGATGGCTGTGTGGAACAAGTTCCCAGTTGGCCTGTTGGGGGTGGCACAGAGGCTAGCACTGCTGCCTCACAGTGTCAGGGACCCAAGTAACTGTGGAATTTGCACATTTGCCCCACGTCTGCGTGGGTTTCCTCTAGGTGCACCGCTTTCCTCCCACAGTCCAAAGATGTGCAGGTTAGGTGGATTAACCATGGTAAACGTGCAGAGTTATTGGAGGAGGGGACCCCTAGGTAAGATGCTCTCGGAGAGTCGTTGCAGTCTTGTTGGGCTGAATGGCTTCCTCCTGCACTGTCAGGATTCTATGGTTTCTGATTACCTTGAACAAAAGGTATTGCATATTCTGGCCCACAGTAGTCTTTTGGACTAGATGTGATGGTGTCAGGAGAGGAATTTCTCAAATTTCTTGCCACCGTACAGCTCCTCCTCCCCCCCACCACAATCCCAAATTGACCCACTTAATCTGTTTCTCTGCC